>NW_026575140.1:42460894-42648394 GCF_905146905.1 Nyctereutes procyonoides | reverse complement strand
ACAAAGGCAGGCGCTAAACCGCTGCGCCACCCAGGGATCCCCAATAGCTTCTTTTAAACAGAGATTCTGAATCCTTCTGTGTTAAAATGTAAGCTGACTTAAAAACTATGATTTCAGTCTCATCTAGGTTCAATGTTACTGAAAGGGGGTGGGATTCATAATAATAGCTACTGTTTATTTATTGCTCTGTGCTAAGTACTTTCTTCACTAGCATTATCTTACTCAATCCTCACAAAAACCTATGAGACAGGAACAATTATTAGCCTTATTTTAGAGAAAAGGGAAATGAAATTTAGGGAAGTGAGGTAACATGGTTAGTCACATAGCCAGTTAAGGGCAGAGTTAATATTAGGACTCAGGTCAGTTTCCAAAGCGATTTGTACTTACCCCTGCATTATACCACCTCCACGCAGTATCTGGCTCTGTTCTGTCATGTGTTAGCTCTATGTATAATCTTCTCAGTAAGTCATTCAACCTCTCCAAATTCAGTTTGCTCATCTTTGTAATGGAAATAACAGTACCCACCAGACAGGCTTATATGTGAAAGTATGTATAACAATGAAACCCTATATACAACTGGTTATTATTATTATGTTAAAAAAAGATGGTTTCAGCTGAAGCCAACAACAACAGTTGCCACATAAATCTTTAAAAGCATCATTTTCTTAATGACTTTACATTTTTAATACTCTAAATGACTGCCTGTTCCTAATAGAACAAGTCCAGATCTCTCAGCCTAGAAGGAAGTGTGGCCACTCTTTATCTATTCAACTTATGGCCTAATAGGGACATAACTTTCATAGAACCCAGACGGTTTTTTCACTGTTACCTTTTGTGGTAGGTTGGATAATGGCTGTCCAAAGATGTCTTTATCCTAATCTCCAGAGCTCAGGGAACCTGTGAATATTACTTTACATAATGTAAATACACTTTACATAAGAAAAGGGACTTTGCAGATATGATTAAGTTAAGGTTCTCTCTCTCTCTCTTTTTTTTAAAGATTTTATTTATTTATCTGACAGAGAGAGAAAGAGAGAAAGAGCACAGCACAGAGGGGAGCAGCAGAGAGAGAGGGAGAAGCAGGCTCCTACACATGGCTCAATCCCAGGACCCTGGGATCATGACCTGAGCTGAAGGCAGACGCTTAACCAACTGAGCCACCCAGGCACCTCTCAATTAAGGTTCTTGAGATGAATGGATAATCCTGGATTTTCTGCACTGGCCTAGTGATATAATCATAAGGGTTGTTATAGGAGGGAGGCAAGTGGATCACTGCCAGTGGCAGGAGATGTGACAGCAGATTCAAGAAGGTGGAGTGATGCAAGGAAGGGGCCAAGAGACAAGGAATTCAGGTGGCCTCAGGAGCTGAAAAAGGCAAGAAAATACGTTCTTCCCTGAAGCTTGTAGAAGCAACACAGCTTTGCTGGCACCTTGATTTTATGGACTTTTGACCTTGACAACTATAAGAATAAACTTGTTACTGTTTTACACTGCTAGGTTTGTGGTAACTTATTTTAGAAACAATAGGAAATTAATTCATTTTTTACACCACGATTATTCCTTCTGCTGCCCAGGCTTTTACCCTCACCTGAAATATCCTTTTCTTTCTCCCTTTACTTTTCTAAAACTTATTTCATGCTTAAGTCCCATCTAAAACCTATGGCAGATAAATTGTTTACCACAGAATCAACTGACCACCTGACCACAGTTTGAATGTATTGTGCATTAATTCATTGATTCCTCAAATATTTAGTCAACACCTACCAGGTGCTAAAGACATACGCCTTCAAGAAGCTCTTGGTCTAGAAAAGGAGGCAAAAGTAACTCACTGATCCAGAAATGAGAAAGGTGGCTAGGGGAGACTATGTATGTGGAGGGGGACCTGACCTCTATCGAATGGGCACAGAAGGCTTCATGGACAAGATGGCAATTGGGAGGAGTTTAGAAGCTTTAGATCTCGAATTGTTCAGGTTTCCAAGATTAGCATTTCCAAAAGGATTGGAGAAGAAGAATAGTAGAATGGTTAAGAGTATGGTCAGAGGTTAGCACATCTGATTTCAGAACTGAACTCTGACACTTTTCTGGTCAGTTTCTCCATTCATAAAATAGAAATGGTGGTAATATTACTACCTACTCCAGCAGATGTAACCCATTTATAATAATGCCAGTTACATATTAAGCATTAAGTGTTTATTAATTGTTTATTATTATTTAAATTCCTCAAGGGTGGGTACTTCTGTCATATTGGTCTCCTTTTGCATTTATACAGTGTTAGAAACGTAAACATGGTCTTTGAGAGCAGGTCTATCTATCTATCTAACATTATCTATCATCTATCTATAATTTTAAATGCAGTTTTATATACTTGCATGGCAACACGATGCTTGGCACATAGCAGATACTTTATGAATCGAAACTGTCTTGAAATGAAGCACCAGAAAAATCTCATTTGTAGTTTCACAGTTAAATAGTAATGCTTATTTTCTTGCTCCCTTCATGTAATCACCTTCTAGGTGTTTGGATTGGGACAGTCATCATTTTTATAACGAACTTCACACTTAAGGTATTGCATAGTGGAAGAGATGGGATTACCTTAAAGCTAAAGGCAGATTTATTGTGAAGCTAATAAAGTGCAAGTACTGCATGGGCCCCTTCACCGGCCTTGTACCTAATTTTGTATTTGTAGTATTGTATACTTTTTCTTCTCAAACATAGTCCCTAGTCCCTATATTATATATGCTTCATGCCCCACAAAATGTAAATTTTTCCCTGTTTAGGAGCTAAACATGTGAACTCTGAAGCTAGACTGCCTGAATTCAGAACTGGCTCTGCCATTGACTAGCTGTACAGTCTTTCTGGCTTTCTTATTTGGAAAATGGAGTTGATAATAATGTAATGTTTCCTACTTCATAAGATCATTGAAAGGATCAAGTAAACTAATTTTAGTAAGCATCTAGTAAAAGTTAGCAATATTTTAGGTTATGGAGAACTTTAGGAAGTTTCCAAGGCTGTTAAGGTAAGAATAGCAGTTTTGAGAGTAGATTACAGTAGAAGCTTCATAAGGGCAGGAACCATCTTGTCTTGTTCACCTCTCTATTCCCAGAACCTTAAAAAGTCAATGCATATTGAATTATTAATCACTCTGCCAGGTTGCTTCACTTATTACACAGTACTTCATGGTCTTTTATTTTTTTTCTGTCATATCTCTCCAAGTAGATTGTGATAATCATAGCTTACAATTATATAATACTATGTAGAATTATTCATTCTTCCAATAAATACTTATGGCATGTGGTAGGTACACAATAAAATATTTATTGAATTGAATCATGACTAACCTGTTCAAATGCAAAGAATTCAGATCTAGTCTTTTCTAACTTTTTTTTTTTGTAAAATCTACACGGCAAGTTTAAGGCGCATTTTTGCATGGTGAAATATACGCTAACTATATAAATAGATGAATCAATACATTGAATACAGAGAGACAGCATTGTTGTCCTCTCTGTCACTGGGTTATTGATCATCTACTTTGCATAAGCACCTGCTCTCTAGGGTATAGCGCAGGTGGGCTCAGAAGGGAAAGACAGGACACATAGTAGTACAGTAGAAAGGCATTGATTTAGTAATCAGGGAACCTTGACTGTACTCAGTTTGTCCTCTGTATCCAGTTCCATGACCTTGGGCAAATCACTTAACCTCTCTGAGACTCACTTTGCTCATCTATAAAAAGGCATTAGTTATATTAGCATGAGCTACTTTATAAGATTGTTGTATTTAATCATGTATTTTGTGTAAAAGTACTTTGTATTTTGTGTCTAAGACTACTGTATAAAATAAGGAATATTTGAAAAAGGAATGAAAAGAGCCAAAGAACATATACAAAATGGGTGGAAGAGAAAGTTATTCAAAAGGAAAATTCTAGATATAGAAAATAGGCAAAGCAAATCGTGTGTGTGTATAAATAAAATATATGTGGCAAGAAGAAAAACAATCATAAAATAAAATAAATATTTAAAAAAAGAACTACCCTGGGGTGCCTGGCTGGCTCAGGCTGTAAAGCATGCGACTCTTTTTTCTTTTTTTTTTTTTTTTCAGTTTTATGCCTTTATTTGACAATCAGCGATTCGTTCTCATCCACATTAACAGTCCGTAGATTTTTGAAAGTGATGACAAGTACGTAGGTAACCAGCGTGTAGAGCTTGTTTGGTGACTCTTCATCCGTGTTACGTTTTCTGGACAACTGCGCACGGATATGGTATGGAACATCCCTTATTCCTTTGGCCCAGACAGCCTTGTTGAGCCTAGTGTCAATGCGCACATCTGGAGTTCCCATCTCCTTCATGGCAAATTTCCAGGCTCTTTGAGTGCCCGAGGGGTATGCTTCTTGAAACCCACTCCATGGATACGCTTGTGAATATTGGTGTATTCTCTGGTCACTACCTCCTTGGTGGCAGAACGGCCCTTCTTCTTCTTGCTACCCTTCTTTGCGGGAGCCATTCTGTCGGGCCCTAGTTGGAAAGCAAACATGCGATTCTTGATCTCTCATGGTTGTGAGTTCAAGCCCCGTATTGGGCATAGAGATTACTTTTCAAAAAACTGCCACAGGTGTTTACTAAATGAATTAGTAATTCTTTTTTTAAAATTTTATTTATTCATGAGAGACACACAGAGAGAGAGACAGAGAGAGAGAGGCAGAGACAGAGGCAGAGGGAGAAGCAGGCTCTTCTCAGGGAGCCCAATGTGAGACTCCATCCCTGGACCCGGGGATCATGCTCTGAGCCAAAGGCAGGCACTCAACCACTGAGCCACCTAGGTATCCCTAAATGAATTAATAATTCTATGTAGAATTCTAAGGAGATAAGGCAGAAAAATAAAAGCATAATGAGGAATTTAAAATAATGTGTCATAAGTAAAAAGTTTGGCATGATGGTTAAAGATACAAAATATATTTCTTCAAAATATATTCTAAATTTGACCATTTTTCACCACCCTCCACTATCTTTTACTTGTACTATTGTAAAGTATTTCTAACAGATCTTTTTGTTTCTACTCTTGCCCACCCCCTACAGTTTTATTTTTCACACAATGAATAGCATGATCTTTCAAAAATGCATATTTACATCACTCCCTTACTTCAAATCATCTGTTGGCTTCTCATTTTATATATAATAAAACTCAAGCATCTTATGATGGTTTATGAAGGCCTGTGTAATCTGGCCCCTGCCTACTTCTTTCCAACCTAGTCTTTTATCACACTCCCCCTTGGTCACTATGTTCCAACCACAATGGTCTTGCTCTTCTCAATGGATGAAACTTTTTCCTGCCTCAGGGCCTTTACACTTTCTCTTTTTTTCTGCCTATTCTGCTCTTTCCCTAAATATTTGCATGGCTTTCTTCTTGTCATTCAAGGCACAGCTCAAATGTCCCCTCTATATTTAGCAATTCCCTGGCCATCTAAGATTGCCTCCTCAAACCCTTTTTTTACCTCTCTCTGAAAATTGTAGAATTCATTTGTTAATTTACATGTCTATTATAATTGTTTCCTGTTTCCCCTTGAAAAATAAAACCATCAGAAGGGTGATAACTTTATTTTGTCTTTATTCCAGATTCTGTTTTTCTAGTCTTCATTATAAAGTTCTCTTTTCTCTTTCTTTTAGGATTTTTACTTACCACTTTCTTCATTCCCATTTTCATATACCTTATCATACCCAATTTCTCCCATTTAGGAAGGTTAAATCAGTTTTGGAATTCATAGGGCCCTGCTATCCTAGTCATTTTAAAAGAACAGTGTGTTTTCATACAGAGGATTCACATTCCAAAGTTCCCTGGCTCATTCAAAAAACCATTGAAATAACAAATATTTTTGCCAAAATTATACATGCCATAATAATTGGCTCATTCACTTCTTAGAATTCTGTGAAACATTGCCCCATAACAGTGTTGCTTTGCCATGTGGGGTGTGTGTGTGTGTGTGTGTGTGTGCATGTGTGTGTTTGTGTGTATACTCATCTAGGAATGTGTGTACGAATTGACACTATTCTTGGAAAGAGGCATATGCACTTACAGCACACTCACCTTTCATCATGCCCCACATTGTTGTATTTATTTTATCCTAAATAACTGGAATGAAAATGTTTATTTTTATCTTAAACGAAAGAGGCTGCATCTCTTTGGCATAGCCCTTACTAAGTCCTGCCCATTTGCCTGCTTGCCACAGATTGGCAAGGCTACATCTTGGGTTCTGGGTTTAGCTATTCTCTCTCTGTTGCAATCCATTTTTCTCCTCTGTTGCCTAATATAACATAATGTGCAGAAAATCCCTGGCACTATTTCCTGGGTATATATTTTGAATTTTTTGGACTTTTCAGGTCTATTGAGCATTCTCATCCCTTCTCTATGCTCCTGTAACTTCATGTATATGCCATACTTAACACATTGCTTTTCCTCAGTTTTGCAGGTCTCATATCTCTAGCCTTTACCTACCACTGCCTAGCTTAGAATGGGTTGTCAGTTATGTTTGTCAAACAAATGTGTTGTGACTATTTTTTTATTTTCCTTTTGAGATTTTGATCATTTGGTTTGAGTATCCACATTTCTACAGGTATAATCAAGTGTAAAGGGGATATGTGTTAGTCTGACTTTCGGAGAGAAGACTCTCCCCACAAGACAGATGTCTCTGACTATGCAGTGCAGCTTGCCCATGTAAACCTCTTGCATTGTTTGGAGATTCTATCCCATGCCAAGAATCTAACCACCCACAAGCAGGCACATTGCTGTCCAAACAGATGGACAAGGGAGATAGGCAGGCCAAAGCCCATGGATGAATATGAAATAAATCAGTGCAGAGAAGCCAAGAGTGTTGGAAATGAATGCTAGTCCTTGCCATGCAGTTTCCAACATAGGGATGGACCAGTGTGGTTGAGGTTTTGACATGAGCTGCAAACAAAGGAAAAGGTAAAAGTGTGACAGAGAGAATAATGAGGTGAATATTTTAGCAGGTGTATGAAAGGCCCCAAGAACATGAGTTGTCTGAAATGTTCAAGTCGCCTTAGCAAGGGGAGTTCATATTATCTTCAGCTAGGTCAGTTCTGAGAATCCAAATTTGTCCAATCACCCACCAACAGTCACTTAGTCATTCAGTCAACAGATATTTATTGAGCATCTAACATGTTCCAGACTCTGGTAGGTAGTAGGTAGGTAGGTAAACATCCAGGAACAAAATTCACATAGTGTCTTTCCAGTAAGAATGTACATTCCATAATTAATTACATAATTAGTTATTAATTACAGTTTTAAGTGCTATGAAGGAGAAGTACAAGGAACTAAGATGATATATAATGGAGGCTCTTAGTGTGGAGGATCTGGAAAGATGTCTCTGAGGAAGTGATACTTAGGTTGAAATCTGAAGAATGTATGGAAGTTGAAGTGGGAGTGGGGTGTGGTGGGGCAGAGAACAGAACATTCTTGAGATAATAATATCCATCTTATAATGTGTCTTTGAAGTGGTAATTAGCTGTTCAAACTCTTTAGAAGGAGAATTCATTCCCTCCAGAGGCAACACTTGGATTGCTCCGTCAGTAAGGTCTTTATTTTGAACCAAAATCTGTCTTCTGAAGTACCTGACATTTGGTCTTATATTTATTTCTTGGGACCTTGTAGAACAAGCCAACTGCTTCTTGGAATAGCGTGTTGTTTGTTTGTTTGTTTTTTTAGATTTTATTTATTTATTCATGAAAGACACACAGGGAGAGGCAGTGACATAGGCAGAAATAGAAGCAGGCTCACTGCAGGGGCCCTGATGTGGGACTGGATCCCAGGACCCCGGGTATCATGACCTGAGCCAAAGGCAGATGCTCAACCACTGAGCCACCCAGACAACTCCAAGCAGTGGTGTTCTTTAAGCCTTCTCTGCTACAGAAAAGTTATGTAACTTCTATAAGCTTCAGATATTTTTTTTTCATCTATAATTTGAGCTGGTTAATAGTATCTACCTCACAGAATTGGTGTGAAGATTACACAAAAGAATCTGTATGAAGTGCTTGGTTTGATGCCTGGAACATACTGTTAGCCAAGTGCTCAATAAATGTCAACTATCATCATGATTGTTATTATACAAAAGTCTTGTGTACTTGTCTTTATCATTGGGTTGTAATCTTCTTAAGGGTTTGAACTATGGAGAGAGCATGGGTTTTAGAATCAGGCAAATTTCAAAGTCTGCCTCTAATATGTACTACCCATAGGTATGTAACCAATTATTGTAAAAATGTATTTTTTTGAAGATTGTAAAAATGATATCTGTCATTATTGCTCAAAATTATTGCAAGGAATAAAAGAGATAATCTGAGTAAAGATACCAGCGCAATACTTTGCATTTAGTAATTAGTGCTCAATTAATGTGTACTTCCTTTCCTTTTTATGGTCCCACAGTGATTTCCTTAGAACATAGTTGCTTACTTGTGCATTTATAATTCAACACCCACTGACTTCCAAAAAGCATTGGGCCTATTATGTAGTAGCTAATAAATATTTGTGAATGAATGAAATGGGCAAATGAATGAAATTTGCCTTCTTAACAGCCTTTCTCATATGGGAACAAATGAAGATTTTCCCAGCAAAAAGCAGAAGCTCAGTGTCTTATAGATGAAGACTGGGAAGATTGCAGAAGACCCATCCAGGTACTGAGGCTGGTCTTCTGGGGCCAGGAACTCTGCTCATGCCTCAAGCTACCTGTAATAAAACGTCCTATGTCTGCCACCTGTCTCAGAGATCTGTCCTGAGGATTAATGAGATAACTTCTGAAGAGCCTTGCAAAGCCTTTGGAAGGAAATTACAGGTTAAAATCTCATTCCACAGAATTTGGCTACTGAGAATATTATTATTATTATTATTATTATTATTATTATTATTTTTACTGAGAATATTATTGAATAATAAATCTGTGCTCAGGTTGTAGTAGATAGCTTTAAAAATTATTATTTTGAGGGACGCCTGCGTGGCTCAGAGGTTTAGCACCTGCCTTTGGCCTAGGGTCTGATCCTGGAGTCCCGGGATCAAGTCCTGCGTCAGACTCCCTGCATGGATCCTGCTTCTTTCTCTGCCTGTGTCTCTGCTTCTCTCTCTCTCTCTCTTTCTCTGTCTCTCATAAATAAAATTAAAAAAAATTATTATCTTGTTATGGGCACCTGGCTGGCTCAGTCGGTAGAACATGTGACTCTTGATCTCAGGGTTGTGGGTTTGAGCCCCACATTGCATGTAGAGATCACTAAAAAGAATAAAATCTTAAAATAGTTATTTTTGGATATTCTTTACAGCCACTTTTAGAGACTGAATTAGCCTGCGGGACACATTCTTTCTCAGGTCCTCACACTTTTAACAGTCACTCTAGAACAGTCTCAAAGACCCTTGAGGATTGTCTGTTATCACCTTGGTCTTTGTTAAAAATACAATTTCCTGGGCTACAACTTCAGAACTACAGATTTGCAAGACTCCAGGAAGCACCATTTATATGCAATACAATGTGAATGGTGCCCCCTGGTGTTGTTCAATGTGGTAGCAATGCTTACCTGAGACTAATTGAATGGGGATTTTTACATTTTTAACAAGCAGTTCAGGCACATTAGCATTGAGAACCACTGTCAACATTCAAAAGAGTGTGATTGTTGTTTCCTTTATAGGTTAGAGGGATGGGAGGTTCCTACGGGAGAAGGGAACAGCTGAATAATAATAAGCTCTTCACACTTTCACCCTATATCTGAGTAGTAATAAACAAATTAGGAAAATAATAGCTAACATTTATTAAGTAAATTTACTGATGTCAGGCAAGGGAAAGGCACTTTATAGGCATCTCATTTCATCCTTACAATAACATCTTGAGGTTCTTATTATCTCCACATTATAAATGAGTAAAATGAAGTTCAGAGAAAATAGTTCTGGTATATAATAAGTTTTCAAGAATGTTAACTATTTTTTTAAGATTTTATTTTTAAGTAATCTATACACCCAATACAGAGCTCAAATTTACAACCTCGAGGTCAAGAGTCGCATGCTCTAATGACTGAGCCCGCTGAGCACCCTATGAAATGTTAACTATTATTATAAATGTATCTGTGAAAATACTTCTTAAAATGTAAACCCACTGCTTTAACATCCAGATAAGAGCAGCAGCATTGATGATAAATGCTGATAGGAAATGGGCAGTAGGATAGACTTAGGTGGGCAGGGTCTGAGGGTGACAGTTACCTATGGAAAGGAGAGTAATGAGGTGAGGAGGAGTTGAATAAAAACTTGTTTTATCCAGTCGACCTTTTCTTTTTTCGCAAGAGTAGAAGAGGAAACTTCATTCTTATTATCTCATGCAAAACTGCAGGTTTTATAGTGTTTGTCTATATGGGATAAGTAGTAAATTTTGGGTTAGCCTATTATTGTACTTCTTTCAGAAAATCTATTCTAGTAAACTCACAAGTGAACTCTTGGAACATAATCTATTCATAAATGTGAACTATGACAGGGCATATCCTATATGAGCCCTTTGCATTGTGCACATTTAAGCAGAGGCTAGGGCAGCCTGGGTGGCTCAGCGGTTTAGTGCAGCCTTCAGCCCAGGGCCTGATCCTGGAGACCCGGGATCGAGTCCCACGTCAGGCTCCCTGCATGGAGTCTGCTTCTCCCTCTGCCTGTGTCTCTGCCTGTGTCTCTCTTTCTGTGTGTCTCATAAACAAACAAACAAACAAATAAATAAAATCTTAAAAAACAAAAACAAAAACCGGAGGCTTTGAATACTCAGAGTGGGCAGGAGTTGGGGGGGGGGAGAATATTTAGAGAATTAGAGTTTCATTTAGAATTCCATTATGGCAGAGATCACCAGCAGTCTTTTAAAATATTATCCTCTTCTTCCTGGATCCAGAGCTTGACTATATTTTTGGGTTTCTCTTGCAATTAGATGTGGATGGCTATGTGATGTGGAATTTGAGAGGAAGTGACATATATCACTTTCAAATTGGGCTACAAACCCTTCCACTCATACCCCTTATGCCCTTCCGACTTCTGGCTGACTGGAGTGATGATGCCCAGGGCAACCTTGGAAGCCAGGTGTTGAAGTTGGCAAAGCTGTTATCCTTGAAAGGTTATGGAGCAAGCCACCTCTGACCTGAATTCCTTCCCTGGACTGTTATGTGAGAAAGGATAAACTTTCTTTAAAAAAAAAAAAAAAAAAAACAACATCCTCTGTATTTAAGGGATCTGTTACTGCAACTTAATTTTATCTAATAAATACATCGGTGGAGACATTATCTTTAATCTTTGTCTAACTCTATGCTTTTGTTTGTAGAAAAGACTCTGAATATTTTGTGATTTTTTCCCCCTTAATTAAGTAAAAGATTTTTTTATGTTTTATTTATTTATTCATGAGAGACACAGAGAGAGAGAGAGAGGCAGAGACACAGGCAGAAGAAGCAGGCTCCATGCAGGGAGCCTGATTCAGGACTTGATCCCAGGACTCCAGGATCATGCCCTCAGCTGAAGGCAGGCACTAAACCCCTGAGCCACCCAGGGATCCCCAGTAAAAGATCTTTTAAGTAGATATTTAACCAATGGGAATGCTTACTGGGAATAAATAGCTTAAAAAAAAAAGAAGTGGAATTTTATGAATAAAGAAAGATTGGTCTTCTTTTTCAGTTTCACTACAAGTAAAATACTCAGTTTAAATCAATGCCATTGCCTCAGGTTGATGTTTAATATGGGGAAAAAAAAGAACCAAATTAATTGTAAATACATTTTCAATTTGTGATTGTCATTTGTAACTAAGTATGCCTTACTTTTCTATCAACAAAATAATTGAGTACTAAATGCCAGGCTAGGGGCTGAAGAAATATCGTGAATATGGAGTTTATTCAAGATTGTGTATATCAGGGGTGCTTGGGTTGCTCAGTCTGTTAAGTGTCTAACTCTTGGTTTCAGCTCAGGTCTTGATGTCAGCTTCTAGAGATTCAAATATGAATAAGATATTCTCTTAAGAAGTTGAGGAGCACATGCTCTGGTAAATAAGCATAATGACTTTATAAATGTTTCACTTTTAAAAAGGGAGAGGTTTTCTTGTTTGTTTTTTTTTTTTTTTTTTTTTTTTTTTTTTTTAAGTGATGGGGATTTTGGTTTTCTTGTTTTTAACCAGCAATGACTATTTGCCCATCCAGTAGCTTTATAGCAACTATTAGGGTGCTGACAGGTAATTAATTCAGAGAAGCAAGGATTCTGGTCTTGTTCATTGCTAAGTAATGTTTGTTGTCTATTGAGTGATGGAAGGGGAGACTAAATGGGTCATCTAGTCCAGTAAAGCATCTGATACTTATAACTCCTTCAGAACATCCCTGCGAATGATACTTCAGTCTGTTTGAATATATCTGGAGAAGGAAACATTTTCACCTCTGAAACACACCCAACTTTGAACACATCTTATGTTAAAAGGTTATTTGTAAAAAATGAGATACAAAATGATAATGGATTTTTTTTAAATTTTTTTAAATTTTTATTTATTTATGATAGTCACACACACACACACAGAGAGAGAGAGAGAGAGAGAGAGAGAGAGAGGCAGAGACGCAGGCAGAGGGAGAAGCAGGCTCCATGCACTGGGAGCCCGACGTGGGATTGGATCCCGGGTCTCCAGGATCGCGCCCTGGGCCAAAGGCAGGCGCTAAACCGCTGCGCCACCCAGGGATCCCCAATAATGGATTATTTTTAAGGAAAAGATGATAGAGTCCAATCATTTTTAGTCCTTGCAATATTATCACTAATAAATGCTTCCTAAGTACTATTCTTGGTATTGTGATCTGGACTATGGCAGAAGAAGCAGGTGATTACATATTTCTTTCAAAGAGATTGTAGTCAAGTTAGAGAGACAAGCAAGATATGTACCTCAGGCATGCTTCTGCCATAAGATATTTGCGTTTGCTGTTTCCTCTGTCTGAAATCCTCTTCGCTCAGATATAGCACGGTCTACCTCCTCACCTCTTCGGGTGATATCCTTAAGTGTAGGCCTTTGCTAACTACCCTATTTAAAATTGCACCATCTCCCCTAACAACCCAGTATTCTTTATTTCCTGTGCCTTATTTTTTTCCATAGCACTTATTATTTGGTGTATCATAAATATTTAAAATTTTTTTCTTCATTATCTGTCTTCTTCCATTATTAGAATGTAAGCTTCATGAAGATAAGAATTTTTGCTTGCTTTGGTAATTGTTGGCAAAGAGTAATACTCAATAAATATTTTTTGAGTATTGTAGAATGAATATGTACATGGACATACAAACATAATCTAAAGATGTATATAATTACTGTCAAATGAATAGTATAAATAATATATGCTCTGCTGATTAAGTGTAATTCCCCTCTATCTCATCAAGTATTAGTTCATTCCCAAGATGATTCTCAGACCTTTAAAAAAATTCTTAATTTTATTGTATAACAGTATGTTATTTTTATTACCATTTTGACAAAAATACTTTTGTTTTTATTAAAAATATTTTCATATTATGACAGGGTACATATGCATTGCTGATAATTTGGAAGCATGGAAAGTTACAAAGAAGAAAATACATATGAATTCATAACTTTAAAAATATGCATATGCATATATTCAGTAATGTATAACAGGGTGACTATACTTAATAATATTTTATAGTACATTTGTTTTGGAGAGGGAGAGTGTTTGCACACGCGAGTAGGCTGAGGTGGGTGGGGTGGAAATAGAGGGAAAGGGAGAGAATCTTAAGTAGGCTCCACACCCAACAGAGTCCCATGTGAAGCTCAGTCTCACGACCCTGAGGTCATGACCTGAGCCAAGATCAAAAGTTGGACACTTAACCAACTGAGCTATCCAGGTGCCCCATTATTTTACTGTATATTTGAAAATTGCTAAGGGAGTACATTTTAAAGTTTTCATTTGAAATAAAAAATGTAGCTATGTGTAGTGATGGATGTTAACTAGACTCATTGTGATAATCATTTCAGAATATATATAAATATCAAATCGTTATGTTGTACGCCTGAAACGAATCTAATGATATATGTCAATTATAGATCCAAAAATATATATAGTAAAATATTTTCTTAAGGAAATATGTATTTGTTTTGCTATTAAGATTCATTCTTTTCCTCCTTCAATTTTTATATTTTGAAAAATTTTAGTCTTATAGAAAAGTTGAAAGATCTTGGAACTTCTTATTTTTTTATTTTTTAAAAATATTTTATTTATTTATTCATGAGAGACACAGGGGGGGAGAGAGAGAGAGAGAGAGAGAGAGAGAGAAGCAGGCTCCATGCAGGGAGCCTGATGTGGGACTCAATCTCTGGTCTCCAGGATCAGGCCCTGGGCGGAAGGCGGCGCCAAACCACTGAACCACCCGGGCTGCCCGATCTTGGAACTTTTTAAAAAAAGATTTTATTTATTTGAGAGAGAGCTAGCAAGAGAGAGAGCACAGGCAGGGGAGAAGCAGGTTCATGAGCTGGGAGCCATGCATGGGGCTTTATCTCAGGACCCTGGGATCATGACCCGAGCTGAAGGCAGACACTTAACCAACTGAGCCACCCAGGCACCCCAGATCTTGGAACTTTTAAAAGGTTTTGCTTTCCATAAAGGCATTAATGTAAGCAATGTGTAAGTTTGTTCATTTTACCTCATTCTGTTCCAAAATGAGTGTTAACAATGAAACAAATATTGATTCATCTGATGGATAAGGAAAAAAAGATTTGTTACTGTATTTTATTTATTAAAGATTTTATTTATTTTTTCATGAGAAACACACAGAGAAAGAGGCAGAGACACAGGCAGAGGGAGAAGCAGGCTCCATGCAGGGAGCTCCCCAGGATCACGCCCTGGGCTGAAGGCTCCCCAGGATCACACCCTGGGCTGAAGGCAATGCTAAACCGCTGAGCCACCCGGGCTGCCCCCTTATTACATTTTAAACATAGCTCTTCTTTCTCATATTTGAAACAGATTTTTTTTCTAATTTATTGATTTGTTTTTCTCCAGATTATTAAGTTTTTCCTTTTTAAAAATTTGTCATCAAATCTTTGGACTTGTTTCTTCCATTAATCTGAAGAATTCTTCCCAATTTATTCACTTATACTTTTTTCTAATTTTTACCAGTCTCTTTGTTTATTGTTGTAGCTAACCATGGTATTCAAATGGAATTTATGTGTGTGTTCTAGGAGAATTCTTCTTTGAAGAACTTGTGGAATTCTTCTTTGAAGAACTTTGAATAACTTGTGGATTACGCTAGAATTTTGGGAGGAGCCCTTTCTTCAATTCCTGATTTACTACTGGAGAGACAGGACAATATACATCAGATAACTTATCTATGAACCATAGAAACATTTGAAAAAGTAGTGCAGACAATACACTGAAGAATAATTTGTCACAAGTAATTTCAGGCAGTCAAAAAACTAGGAGAGTATATGAATCATTACCTAAGAACTGTGAGGGGCAGGCATTTGAATCTAGTCGGTGGCTATTATTGAACAAGCTGTTCAATGAGATACAAATTTTATGCCAAGAGAGGCAAGTCTACAGAACAAATCACTCTGGTTTGTATCCTGGCTTCTGTAATATAGGTAACTTTTTCCATTGATCTTTGTGCTCTCAGTTTTTGCATCCTTTTCATACTGTCTTTAATCCTTAACTCTTGGTTGTACTAAATCATAGTATCTATAGGTGTGAAAAGTTTGGCTTCTGCAATTTACATGAACTGCTGGGATTGTAAATAAATCTGTAACATGGCACCGGTTGAAATAAAAATCTGCCATTGTTTGGGCTTCAGTGATTTGAAAGCTTGCATAGATTTTAAATATCTGAAGTCTTGGGGTACCAGGCTGGCTCAGTCCAGAGAGCATAAGACTCTTGATGTTGGGGGTTATAAGTCCAAGCGCCACACTGGGGGTAAAGTTTACTTCAAAAAACCCTGAGGTCTTGATTTCTAGTTGACAAATAAAAATGGAATTTTATTTAATAAAACTGCTTTTAACTATCAGGTAGTCTCTAGGAAAAATGTTGAAAGATCTCTTTCCCAAGATCTTTGCGTTCAGGGAAAGAGCATTTGTACTTTGTGTGTTTAGCACTATGGAAACTACTAAGGACCTAGTTACACCTTTCTTATCAATACCCCCAATTCCCAAATAAATATTGAGTCAGTTAAAGGAGAGAGGTAATAACATAATTCATTACACAATTTTTATGATGCAACTACTGAATATGTTTTACTTTAATTATTACAAATTTCTGAAATATAGTTATTATTTCCATTTTCTTGAGGAAATCAGAGGTTCAGAGAAACTTATAACTTATTCAAAGTCCTATGGCCATTTAGATGGGTAACTGGAATTTAAACTGGGATTTGTTGACCAAAATCCAGAGCATATGGTTTCTCTTCCACTCCATTCCACATTTGAACTTTTCTCAATAGGCAAACATCAAAATTCAAATACCTACGAAAACCAGGCAAAGGAGGTAGAACAGATCAATTAGGGACTAACATGAACTAGAAAGCTCATGCTTTGGTCAAAGACGGAAGCTGCTAATCAATTTCTGCAAGTCGTTGCTATGTTAGAATGTAGGTTTAATGTTTCTGGATCTTCTGACTTTTTATTTTTTTATTTTATTTTTTTAATTAAGAATTTTAATTATGTACATAAATAGCAACATGAGAACCAGGAGTTTGAATGCCGGACATTATCTGTAGGTGAAAGGATTTCCGATTAGTCCACTGGTAGTATGGCATCACCCAAGATAACAAAGAAGCCTGGTATAGTTTTTCCTGAAGAAGAAAGCCAATTTACTACATTCAGTACTGACTTCTCTGCCATTTTTCTGTAGAAAATGCATGGATTTCCCAATGTTTACCTATAACTGATTAAAATGGGCAGAGCATGGAGCATTCTACTTATTTCCAGGTGAATTCTTCACATTTCCTGGCTTTTGAAAGTTCTCCTTCCACAAATCTTCTACGACTATGTATCCTCGTAAACCCCAGTCATATAATTTCTCCCCACTGACCTGGACAAATACAATGGCTTGTTGTGGATAATCAAGAGAGGCAGCTAGTCCCATGAACCCAGGTGGATACACCAGCTTCTTTATTTTTGACCCTTTAGCCAAAAGAAGTCCAACAATGCCAGCAAAACCAATAACACCAAGTCTTGGAAAAAATCCAGGAGGCGCAGTTTGGAGATATTCATAGCTGTCTAACCCCCATTTGTTTGTGAGTACATTTCCTGACACCAACTTGTATATGGCTCACAATAATGTCGGAGATGTGAAATGCTTTCTTCAAGCTGGGCCCTTGGCTCCTCCACATATTTAGATTGACCCTCAGGAACCGAGTAGAGTGAAAGCTCATTAACCTTCACAGAAGTTTTGTGAGGTGAGTCCCTTTTAGGTGACGCATAGACTTTAAAGGTGAGCAGACTCAGGCTGGCTGACCCCACAGACCTCTGAATTACCTTGAACATGTTGCTGGCAGAGGTGGCTCCGGCCCTTCTGACTTTTTAAAAGAAGGCAAAAGCAGCGTTTTTTTAAAGCTTTTTTTTTGCATGATTTATTTATTTATTTTATAGAGAGGGAGGACATGAGCCAGGAGAGGTAGTGGGAGGGGGAAAGAGTCTCGAGCAGACTCTGCACTGAGTGCAGGGGCTCCAGGACAT
Source organism: Nyctereutes procyonoides (assembly GCF_905146905.1). Taxonomy (NCBI): domain Eukaryota; kingdom Metazoa; phylum Chordata; class Mammalia; order Carnivora; family Canidae; genus Nyctereutes; species Nyctereutes procyonoides. Next base: position 42,630,702 of record NW_026575140.1, on the reverse strand, counting down.
GGGGCTCTATCTCATGACCCTGAGATCACAACCTGAGCCCAAACCAAGAGTCCGCTGCTTAACTGACCTGTGCCACTCAGGCACCCTGGAAGCATCATTTTGACTTGAAATCTGTCAATGTTTAGATATTGCAAATTAATAAATTGTTTAACTGTGTGCACAAATAAGACATATCTGTTGGCCATATTTAATCCTTTATTCATACTTTGCTTTAACTAAGTACTTTCAAGTGTGACAAGGAATTAATTAGAACAGTGTTGTCCACTAGAAATATAATGCCATCTGCATATATAAATTTAAATTTTCTAGTAGCCACATTTAAAAAATAAAAGGTGAAATTAATTTTAATGATATATTATTTATATTATGTATCCCAAATCTTATTATTTTAATATATAATGAATATAAAATTATTAATGAGATATTTTACTTATGGCACATTTCAATTTTGTCTACCCATATTTCCAGTGCTCTATAGCCACATGTGGCTAGTAGCTACCATACTGAGCAATGTATAAGTATCTATAAATGTTTCCCAGGTAAGATCTGTTTATTTAGGAATTTCTTCTCCACCAAGAAACAATGTCCAACCCTAGCTGTTTTAGAGTTTGTTAAAGGCATTGTTTTTCTTCACCAAATGAAGGGGAATTTCCCATTCTTTCTAGAGTTGACAGAGTTGATTTGTTAGGATAAATTGGTGAACAAATTTACTTTAATATCTTAGGGATTTTGCATTGAGTAATTTATTAACAAACATGAAATTTGCTCAATAAATGTCAAGTAAACAAGAGAGTAAAGGATATGAGCTTTTCAAACCAGTAATTAACATTCTGAAGCATAGTATGAAAGTGTTTATAAATTCAATCCAATTAGTAGTTTATCAGGATTATCAATTTGCTGTTGTAATATAGCAATTCCACTTAAGGAGCCTCTGAATATCAAATTTATGAGTTTGGAATCGAAAGCAGTGTGGAGATTAAAAATTATATTCTTAGAGAACTCTGAATGTAGGGTTGGATATTTCTTTTTTTTTAATTTGAGATTTTATTTATTTGTTTGAGAGAAAAAAAGAGAGTGTAACAGTTGGGGGTGAGGAGCAGAGGGGGAGGGACAAGCAGAATAAGCAGTGAGCCGGATGCAGGGCTCAATTCCAAGACCCTGCAATCATGACCTGCACAAAAGGAGCTGCTTAACTGAACAACCCATTCACCCCAAGGGTTGGATATTTCTAATAGATATAGCATATAACAGGTGTCTTAGCTCAGGCTGCCATAACAAAATAGCATAAATTGCATGGCTTAAAGAACAGAAGTTTATTTTCTCAGACTTCTGGAGACTGGGGAGTCCAAGATCAAGGTGCTGGCCAATTTAGTTTCTGGTGAGAGCTCTCTTCCTGGCTTACAGATGGGCCACCTTCTCCCTGTATCCTCACATGGTAGAGAGAGCAAACTCTGTGTTGTCTCTTCTTAAAAGGGATCCTATTAGATTAGGGCCTACCCTTAGGATCTCATTTAACTTTAATCACTTTTATAAAAGCCCTGTTTCTTCATATAGTCACACTGGGGGTTTAGGGCTTCAATATATGAATTTTCAAAGGACACAATTCAGTCTATAGCAGCAGGTCTCAGTGGTAGGTTAAGAATTTCCTTTTCTTTTATCATGTATATTTTGTACCTTTTCAGATAATGTCAGAATTGGGGCACCTGGGTGGCTCAGTCAGGTAAGCATCTGACTTTGGCTCAGGTCCTGATCTTAGGGTCCTGGGATGGAGCCACACTCAGTGGGGAGTCTGCTCCTTCTCCTCTGGCTGCCTTTCTGCCACTCATGTTCTCTCTCTCAAATAAATAAATGAAATCTTGAAAAAAATAAATGGAAAACAATTTGTCAGAATCAAACAATGTCAAAGCCAAAAGCTTGAACTTAGAAGTCCAAAAGGTCTAATATCTATTATCTAGGTTTTCAATTATTTAATTAGTGGTGGAAATAAGTCAAACATCTAGGGCTCCTGACTTCAGTTGTAGTGTTCTTTTTATCATTATGTTGTTCTTTCATTTGTTCATTCATTCATTCACTCATACAACAAATATACTCTACTACTGGAGAAGAAAAGACCCAGATCTAGCATTCAAGGAAAATAGACCAGGTCTCTTTCATCCCAGTACCAATCTCAGTAGAGAATATATTAGACCATATCTATATTAATATTAATAATAATAGCTATTAGCTCTTAAGTACCAAAAGTATATCAGGCTATGTCAAGCACTTTACATACATTATCTATTTTAATCCTTACAACAAGTTTGTGAATATTTATTGCATACTTGTTTTATAGATGAAGGGAAGTAACTTAACCAAGGTCATGAAAAAAGCTTAGAAACTGGCTGCACCAAGTGATTCAGGCCTATATGACTCCAAAGCCCAGGTTTTTCTAGGTGTAATGGAAATATTTTCTTTGGAACTTGTCAACACATCATCTAAATATTGTTAGCTTTTTGAGACTGAGCTAGTGTATATGACATAGAGCCAAAATTTAAAGGTCAAGTTAAATTTGTCTACCTCTAGAGATAGGGGAAAGAGGCTGTGTGCACAATAACCTTGTGAAGGGGGTTTGCTTATTTTGAATAGGAAACTTGGGTTCAGAGAATCAAGCTTTTCTGAGGCCAGTTGACTGTAGGTGGTAGAAGTAGTTTTAAACCCATCTTTACTGACTGTACTGCTTTGGGTACTCTGACAGTAATTTCTGAGGTTGTGGCAAGACTGTTTTTCAAACATTTCTGAAGGTGGCAGTCTGCAAGCCATGCGTTTTATTTTTTTAAAGATTTTATTTATTTATTCATGAGAGAGAAGCAGAGACACAGAGGGAGAAGCAGGCTCCATTCAGGGAGCCCGATGCGGGACTTGATCCCAGGACCCCCAGGATCATGTCCTAGGCCAAAGGCTGGCACTAAACCGCTGAGCTACCCAGGGATCCCCAAGGCATACCTTTTAAAAGCTATTGTAGACTTCTGTCTTAGACTTCTCTCTTTCTCTCTAAGGGACTCTGGTGGAGCCACAGGAGATCCAAAGACAATTAGTTTGCAAACCAAAAAGACCTACTGATTGGATGCTTCATCAGAAGACACAGGGCAGGGGATAACAACTGGGTTGGAGGCAGAGAGCTTACACCAACTCAGCCAACTGGAGTAGAAATTTGAGACTTGCCTAGAGAGATTTCCTGAGACAGCAAGTCCCCTTTTATAGGTACTTTGTGGCTTTCACTGTGAGTGGGGAGGGAGTAGTTAAGGCCTCTGAGCCAGATTGGCCACCTGTCAGTCCTTATCACCATTTCATTTGTTTAACACTTAGCCCCTCAGGGGGCCTGTGGTGAAGTCCAGACTTGCCATATCCTCTGTAAAGTTCTGCTTGATTCTTTACACTGGCAGTTTTTCATGGTGTTTAATCTAGTTGGGATCTAAATCGCCATTTTTTTGGTGGTTGATAATGCTGCTATGTAGCATTAACAAAGGAGCAGCTTTTACATTGATCATTGTGACTCTGTTGTAGGTATTTGTGAAAATTCCAGAGCTTATTTATGACATTTGCAGAAAGCTTTATTCATTCAGTGAGCTTACTATCTATCTACTCTGTGTCAGATACTGCTTCAAGGGCTGGAGTTAAATTAGGGAACAAAATAGAGAAAGATTCCTTCCATCATAGAGCTTACTTGGAGTTGAGTAGGGTTGGAGAGACAATAATAAAACATACATAATTAGTAAGTAAATTATTTAGTATGTTAAAGGTAATAAGTATATAAAAAAAAGAGGGTGCCTGGCTGGCTCAGTCAGGGGAACATGTGACTCTTGATCTTGGGGTTGTGAGTTTGAGCCCCATGTAGGGTATAGAGATTACTTAAAAATAAAATCTTTTTAAAAAGAGGTTAACTTAAAAAAATAAGTATATAAAAAAAGACGAAGTAAAGGAGTGTAAGGGAGGAGATGAGGGTTGCAGTTTTAAACAGAATGTTCATTAGATTTAAAATTAGAAATATAAAATTAGAAAAAAAAAATAGAGCATGGAACAGGGATGGCAACTCCATGTCATTATTCATTGTCCATATTAGAAAATAGACTCTCAGAGATTTATCTTCTTTTTTTTTTTGAGATTTATCTTCTGCTTCTCTTCTTGTTTTGTTTCTTCTCCATTTCCCCTTTTATTCCCCTTTTTCTTTCTTCTTCCTTCTTTTTATTATTTCTGCTTCCTATCTTCCATTTTCTTGAAACAAAAAAATTAGAAGCCATAGTGTTTACCCTCAAGAAACTTATAGTCAAGGAATAAAGATAGCCTCAGGAAAACAACTTGAGAGCAATATGTCAGTGGTGATATGAATGAGCTATGTTCTTTAAAATAACTAATGCATGAATGATCAAAATGAGTGGGATTATTTAGGCAACAGTTGGCGAAGGAGGCAGGTCCATTTTGATTTGGGTAGGAGGAACTAATGGTAGAAAGGGGCAAACATTGGAGGAGTTATATGGCAAGTACTTGGAGACAGAATTTAGGAAGGTGTGTTCAAGGATTTGTAAAGATGCTGTCTTAGATAGATTGGACAGATTTAGTTGGATGAATGGTCTTGGAGGAATAATGGAATGGAGCAGTGTTAAGTGTAAATTAAGGACGTAAAATGCTAGTTTGAGAGGGTTGGAATTTTTTCAATACTTTACGAAAAGAGTGGAGAAAATAGAACATGGAACTCTGAATCTTAGTTAAGGCACTGAACCATATTGAGTAAAGAAATGACCTCCTCAACCTTACTAAAAATTAGAAAGTACTAACTGCTCCCAGACTTCTGATTTATTAGATAGATTAGAATATAGGGAATATATATATATATATTTCAAAGAATGCATTTAAAAACCATCTAGATACTGATTTTATTGCATTATAAAAAATTGAGGGACACAGTTGAAGTATTCAAATAAATTATGAGGGGTGCAGATAGGGCTTAAGATCATTATCCATAGTGTTAATGTTTTCCATCCTTAGTCACTTAAAGGATCTGGGTACTAAAGTCTTTACCATGAAGCAGTAGTTCACTTCATTTAATAGAAATAAGTCACAGAAAATATATACATGTATATAGAAAGTGTTATTATATTATCATTTCCAATAACTTATAAAAATTTAATTTTGAATCACACAAAAGTTCTTTAAAATTGATAACTCCCAGAAGGCAGGGCTTAGAACTAAATATCTGTCTAAATAATTTATTACAAATAATTAGGTTTCCATTTCTCCACAGATAAAAGAATATCTGGATATAGTTTTCCTAATGTATAAATAAACTATATTTTTAATATATAAAATAATGATAATATATGAAATGTGGTTTATTTTATAATATATATTGATATAGTTTTCTTTGAGGATATCCAGTTCCTTTTTTTTTTTCAGTTCCATTTTTTCTCCTGCTTATTTACAATCTCATTCTGTTGCTTGTTGACTTTCTCTCTTTGGTGGTATTCTTCTTAGTTTGAAGTTTCTTTTATATTCAATTGACTATACTAGCTATCTCTGAAGTTAAGGAGAAAATTCAAGATTGATAATATATTTTTCAAAACACTGAAATAGAATCTAGAATAGAGTACCCTTGACCTCTACGTAAATGTCCCTTTTATCAATGCAGTAATAGAATTCTTATTTCAACTCCTACTTATTTTAGTCTTTATATTTCTGCCCATTCATTTCATGCAGCTTCTGGGTTGACTTACCAATGGACAAGCTGAATAGTTTACCACACATCCCATCATTGAGCATTTTTTCAGTGCGGCTTCCCAAGAGGGTAATTCTGTCTTCTTGGCTACATGATCCAGGTGTATTTCTCTCTAGATACATCTTAAAATGTCTTACTTGTGGGTGTTCTAAATTTTTATTTCTTTCCTGTTTTCAGGACTATTTCTGCTGTAGGTGTGTTATTCATTGCCATGGTGCTTGTGACAATGACAGAAAGGTAAAAATGCTCGGTGGATACTTTGAGTTTACTTATTGTTTCATTCTATGTTACTGCTGATTCTAGTTTCTCTGGCTAATGATGAGATGGGACAGAAATAACATGGAAAAAAATCAAAACAAAACTCTGCTTAACCAATTATTTTTGAAGCACATCCAAATAATAAGTAATATTATTTGGAAATTATTTGATATTATTTAATATATGATATTATTTGAAAATTATGTTAGAGAAGGATATATGGTAATATAGGAGAACAGTCATTATATAGCGTTAGATGAAAAAGGAGGTAACAAAACAGGAGGTAAAAAATTATGTACCTGCATAGAAAAAAAAACAAGATCCCAAAATTTTTTAAAAATTTATTTCTAGATGATAGAATTCCTACTAATTTCTTCTCTTTCTTTTTTTGGTCTGTATTTCCTGTAATTAACATGTGTTATCTTTTTAATAAGGAAAAAGTTAATGTTACTTAGTGTTATAGCATATGGGGCACCTGGCTAGCTTAGTTGGTAAAGCATGTGACTCTTGATCTCAGGGTCATGAATTTAAGCCCCACACTGGGCGTGGAGCCTCCTTAAAAAAAGTTTTAAGTATAATGTTATTTATAAAGTGTAACCTTGGTTGATTATGATACAAATTTGATTTTCTTTTTTTTTAAGATTATTTATTTATTTACTCATTAGAATACACAGAAAGGAGAGAGAGAGAGGGAGAAGCAGGCTCCCAGGATCATGCTCTGGGCTGAAGGCAGCACTAAACCACTGAGCTGGGCTGCCCCACAAATTTGATTTGCTAATAGTTGAAATGTCTATCTTAAAAGCAAACAAACAAAAATAAACTATCTACCACTTTAACCTCTCTCCTTCCACCAGTTACTAGGAAGTCTAGAATGGCTTGATTTGCATTTGTTCATTTGTTCATTTATTGAACAGGTATTTTACTAAGCACTCGTTCTGTGTAAAGCTGGTAGTGGGTAATGCTGAGTGGCAGGCCTAAGTAAAGTCTTATTGCTGTCCTGGGGGCCTTAATGTCTGGATGGTGGATATAATTATAGTATAAGACAAAATGAAAAAAGAACAAAAATGATATGGGTGGGGGGGACAGTCTCCATTTCTCTACCTCTTCACATGTAGACCATGTGAAATATTATATTCCAAAGTTTTAATTAGAAAAACAGTCTTTATAGCTAGTGATAACAATAATTAACATTTATAAAGCACATACTGTGATGTAGTTAAGCAGCTCTCAAAGTGTGGCTGATAGTTCCTTGGGATTCCTGAGACTTTTTTCAGTAGGTATACAGGGTCAAAACAATTTTCATAATAATACTAAGGCATTATTATTATTATTTTTTACTGTGTTGGCATTTGCACTAATGGTGTGAAAGCAATGATGGGTAAAACTGTTGGTGCCTCAATATGAATCAAATTAGTGGCACCAAAATGTTCCACTGATGTATTATTATGTTCATTATTTCTATGGAAAAACAATGCCAGTTTCACTTAAGAATGTCTAGATGAAGCAATAAAAATTATTACTTTTATTAAATCTAGACCTTTGATACATACCAACTCAATACTCTATGTGACAAAGTGGAAAATACATTTAAAGCACTTTTGATACACAGCATTGCATGATGGCTGAGGAAAAATACTTGTGTAAGAGAATAGCCACCTTTTTTTTCATGGAACACCATTTTTACTTGAAAGAATAACTGACAGGCAAACAAAATTTATTCAGACATGGGTATTTGGCAGACATTTTTTCAAAAATGAATGAAGTGAGCCTGTCACTTCAAGGAAAAACAACTGACAGTATTTGTTGCAAATGATAAAATTTGAACTTTCATGTGAAAATTAGAATTTTGGAAGATTTGTGTTCAGCACTGTGAACTTGTCAGCTTCCTAAAATCAAAAGACTTTCCCAGTGAGATTTTAGTGCTATTAACGAATGTGATTTTTTTTTCTTATTGTGTAGTGAAATGTATCAATGTTTGGAAGATCTGCATAACTCAGTGAACCAATGCTTTGCAAATGACCAGTGCATGATATTATAAAATCATATGTGAATAAAAGATCCATTCAGTGTGCAAGATAGAGCAGCGTATTTTAATGCAACAGTGTATAAAAGTTTATCGATATCATTTCAGATTCCATATCTCAACTAACCTAACTACTACTTGTCATATTGGGAGAGTATCTGAGAAAAATACCCACAGGTATTGGAAAAGACTATTAAAGTACTCCTCTCTTCTTGAATTAGATGATTGTGTGAGGCCAAATTTTCTTTATATTCTTAAATCAAAACCAAAGGGTCCTGAAACCAAAAAGTTTGAGAATTGTTACTCTAGACGTTACACAAAGCATTTAATATGCATAATCTTGCTTAATCTTCACAGCCATTCTTAGTATTACATACACTACTATTGTTTCCAAGTAATTGGAATTCCAATTACATGTACTACTATTGTTTTACAAGTGAGGGAAATGAGTTTGAGAAAGTTTAATTTCTTGTCCAAGATCATATAGCTAGTAAAAGAGAGGTACAAATTTAGCAATTAAGTGTAATAATTTGTTTTCAGTGGTGGAGAGAGGAAGGTTTCACTGAGGGCGAATTTCGGCTGAGGGATCAATCAGTAGGCAAATGGAAGGGTGTTTGAGGCAGATGGGAGAGCATGAATAAAAGTTTTGTAAGTGAATGGCTAGGGCAGAAGTTCCTAGCCTTTTCTGAGCTATGGACCCCTTTGGGAGTCTGATGATGCCTACTGAATCTTTCTCAGCATTATGTTTTTATATGAACAAAACAAAATGCATAAGATTACAAAGAAAGTCAATTATATATTATATATGCAATTCCAAAATATTTGAAAACCCGAATTATGATGCAGCAATATATATATACTTTTAAATTTTATTTATTTTTAAAAAGATTTATTTATTTTAGAGAGAGAGAGAGCACAGTAGGGGAGGGGCAGAGACAGAGTGAGAGCAAGGGAGAGGGGGAGAGAGAAGCAGACTTTCTGCTGAGTAGGGAGTCTGACCAGGTGTTTGATCTCATGACCCTGAGATCATAACCTGAGCCGAAGAGTGGGACACTTAACCAACCCAGGCACCCCATATGCTTTTTTATTAATGAGTTAAATAATAAGTACTAGTGGTGAGAAGTATTGATGAACATAAACAATATTTCTACAACTGATATATCACTGTAAAGTGATATAAAAACACCTGTAATTTCTACTGGTGACAAAAGCACAGGTACTGTTAATATTATTATGGCTTGTTGTCTACATGTATAATGGAAAGAAATGCTAAATTTCAGTTAGAGGTTAGTGAAAATGAATATGTAAATTTTTACCATCCAAATTCACATATTTGAGGGCATTTGAACTCTAAGTAAAGAGGGTATTTGAGGGTATTTGGACTCTAAGTAAAGAACTCCTGGTCTAGAGTAAGTTTCATGTCCCTTCATTCACCCTTTCTTTCAAAATATTTAATTAATTAATTAGTTAATTAATTTATTTGAGAGAGTGCACACATGTGGGAACATGGAGAAGGGGGATGGGGAGAGAGAATCCCAATCAGACTCCCCACTGAGCAAGGAGCTAGATGCAGGGATTGATCCCATGACCCCAAAATGATGACCTGAGCTGAAATCAAGGGCCAGATGCTCAACTTACTGAGTCACCCAGGTGCCTCTCATGTCCTTTAATTTATGCTGCCAGTCCACTATGAGGTCAGGGGGGCTAGTCAACAATGAACAAATAGTAGCAGCCATACTAATAGTAGTAACAGTAATAGCAACAGTGAAAGCCGCAGTGTAGTAGTAAAAGTAATAACAATAGCAGTAGCAGCAGCAATAGCTACTGAGCACTTAACTACATGCAAAAAGCTCTGCTAGGTGCTTTACATGTAAAGACCAGAAGTCTGGTAGCTCTCCATTAGGAAGGAAGGAAGCTGGATAATCCACAAACTAGGTGAATGAAGAACTAAAGCATTAATCATATTTTTAATGTTTTAGGTTTTTCTTAACTTTCTGGAAAAGGAAATCAAGAAATCTGGCTCTGAGTTCAAAAATGATTAGAATCAGCTCTAAAATTCTATCATTTTTTTAAAGCTATAGGTGTTGAAATTTTGAATTACAGCTTTGTAACTCATGTGAATATGTATTTTTTATTTTTTTTATTTTTATTTCTTTATGATAGTCACAGAGAGAGAGAGAGAGAGAGAGAGAGAGAGAGAGAGGCAGAGACACAGGCAGAGGGAGAAGCAGGCTCCATGCACCGGGAGCCCGACGTGGGATTGGATCCTGGGTCTCCAGGATCGCGCCCTGGGCTAAAGGCAGGCGCTAAACCGCTGCGCCACCCAGGGATCCCGAATATGTATTTTTTAATAGTATTCATAAGAATATAGGATATAGTATAGCATAGCTAAATTATCCCACAGCCCACATGAAATATGTATAAAATTATAAATTTTGGGGGAAAGTTATTATCCTAGTTAAAGAGAATTTTACAGTATTTTTGTACTTTGAGAACTCCAACTTTTTATTATGTACTTTTTAATTCTAGCTCAAACTAATTATTCATTTCTCAGAAACGGAGGGCTTTCTCAATAGCAGCAATTTAGCTTGAAATATTCTGAACCCTTTCATATATATATATATATATATATATATTTTATATTTATTTTTACACAACTGCATTATAAGCCCACTGAGGACAAAAGAAAGATCTAACATATATTTTGTATTCCTCACGGCACCTGGAAAGGTAAGCACTTTGGTGTAAAAGTCCATTTTGCATCAAGCCTCACTGTTCAGTGTTATTCTAAGTATCCAGATAATGCTATTCCTCTCTAATGATCAGTGTCAGGAGATCTGCTCATGGCAGATCTATTGTATCCTTTTGTATCTATTTACATGGTAACCTGGAACTATTTGTCATATATTTAAAAATTGTTTAAGAGACATGCTGCTTCTCTAATTGAGGCTACAAGCAGAAATGATGAAAGAGTACATAATTGCAGTGAGCCCAAGTCTGAACAGCATTTGGTTTCCTTGGCATGTAGATTATTTTGCAGTTTAAAGTCCTTTGTTCAACCAGCAAACACGTACTGAATGTCTCCTATGGGCTAGGATGGATCAGGTCAGGACAGAGAGAAGCCAAAGCAATGTTAGTGAACCTGAGAGAAGGCATGGTGAAGGGGGAGCTTTATAAGTTGTTTTGCTGAATCTTAATGTATACTGGAAGGAGTAATTAGCAAAGAACTGAACAGATAGGAAAGGAACAGAGAGGATTGGGGTTGTCAGAAATAAAGAGAAGACACCTCTGTCCCCCAATCCCTGCTTGGAGGCAGTTAGGCATTGACTTAGTATTTTACGACAGTTTATGGGAATAAGGGCAAAGAAAGAAGTGAGGAATTGCTATACTTGGAAATTCTGCCTAATGGCCTGATATCAGAACATTTATCCAATTCACTATTGAAGCTCTGAAAGAGATTTAGTATAAAGGGAGCAAGAAATTTGTTATCTTCTGATTCAATAATCTATAAAATAAAGTCAGAGTGGATGTTCGTATATTTCTGCTTGACATAGAGGCAGCTCCTATATGAAATAAACTTGATGAAAGAGAATACTTTTTAAAATCATATTTTACTTTTATTATCTAAGTAATAACAGGAAGCATTTATTGAGCATCTGTTATGTACCACCTTTAATGTTAAGGGCTTTTAAATATTATTATTGTTACTCTTATTCTTACTATAGTTGTTGACAGCTATTAACATTGTTGAATACTTACTATGTGCCAGGCACTGTTCTAAGAGTTTTACATGTATGAACTCATCTTTTGCCTTGTGAGTTCAGTGCTATTATTTTCCTAATGGTTGAAACTAAGGCACAGAAAAGTCAAGTAACTTGCCCAAGGTCACACAACAGAAATGAGACTGGGTAAAGTAAATCTCGTAGCTCTGGGCAATAGCACGTGAGTCCAGTGATGGGGGGCTAGTTTATTCATCATTGTAGCCCTTGATCAGAGCTGAGATTTGATGTCATAGAGATACCAAGATGCTGCTGTATTTATTAAATGAGGTAATGTATATAATATGCAGATTGTCTATCACATAGTACATACCCCAAATTTTTGTCTCCTCCATCTTCCTCTTTGACTCCTCACGGATCTGCTATAAAACAATGACTTTTAACATGGGGAATATTTGTGTGGACAAATGTTGACCTTGCTTTTCATTTTTTTAGACCTTTTGGTAAAGGTACTTATAAGTCATGACACAACAAAAAAAGAAAATTTCCTTTTTCTGAAAAGAATGAATACTTAAGTTACTTACCTTAAACTGTTTAGTGGCTAAAAAAAAATGAAGCTTTTATAAAGTCCTAGAAGACAAGGGACGGAGAGAGAGGAACAAACATTGATTGAAAACCTCTTAGTTCCCAAATACTGTACTAGATATTTTAGGTGTGGTTGCTCTGTTATTGCTCACCCTAACCCTTGTAAGGTATCATCCCTATTTTGTGGCTAAGACATCTGAGGCTAAGAGAATACAGGCAGCTTCCTGGAGCCCAGAATTATCTCTGATGTCTAGTGGCAGTTGCCTTCCTCATAGACATAGGAGCCATGTCTTTGGAATATTTGATCCTAGGAAGTTTCCAGTTTGGGAGTTCAAATAAGAAAAAGATGGTGCTAAATAATTTACTAAGGCTAGATTTTACTGGCAGAAATCACTCTTTTATTCCAAACAACTTCTTGAACAACATAATTATTCTTTCTGTGTCCTTGGTGGCTAAGTTAAGCAGCATTTACCTTAATGCTAATTCTTATGTTATACATCTTTTAATCAGTTTGGTCATAATTAGGTTGAGCTTACAAATTGTCATCTGAGGAATAATGACTGTCTTTAAGAGGCAGAAAGAAAAGCATCAATCTCATTCTTTGCTATCTTATATCCCTGCAACAATATCGGCAAGGGGCATGGCTCTGATTTCATTTCTACGTGCAGGTAACCTGTGGGCATATAGTAACATTGCTGTGGGCATGGGACTTGGTTTAAGGTTAGCTTCTATTTTCATGTTTTCTTCTCTGACTTGACACCTTAGTTGAGGCAAAGGAATAACATCGATATCATCTGCATCCTGCTGGCATAACATTGGCCCCTTGAAAGATTAATATACCCAATGATTTTCTCAGTTAAGTCATTTATATAACTTATTTTATATGAGGAGCTTAAGGTATTTTGTAAGTATTGCCTCAGTCTTACATAAATGAGACTGAGTAAAGTAATTCTCGTAGCTCTGGGCAATAGCATGTGAGTCCAGTGATGGGGGTCTAGTTTATTCATCATTGTAGCCCTTATATTTAGCACAGGGTGCTTAATAAATACCTATTGTTGAGTCTCTTCTTCCCACCTCAGCTGAGGATTGGAAATCAGCTCTTACACTAGTGAAGGCCAGTTTTTTCCAGACTTATCCCTACCCTTCTTCCCTTTCTTGGCATGCATGGCAGTTTAAAAAGGAGCAGAGTAAACAGAATCATTCCTTAGCTCATTTCCTACCAACTCTATAAGCAATTGAGTTCTCACTGACAGAAATTTCTAACATTTGTGACTTTTTTTTTAACTTACTGCCTAAATCTGTAATCTCTGTCTACAACTCCTTGTCTATTTGATAATTAATTCCCCACCTTCTGGACCATCTATGCTTAATGCTCAGTTTTGCTTTGTTACCACCCCTGCCCCAGTATGTCAGGGAATTTGAAACTTTTCTTCCCCAGTGATTTTATGGATATGGATGCTGAAACCCATACAGATAGAGAAAGATGCATATGTAGGGACGCCTGGGTGGCTCAGCGGTTTAGCCCCTGCCTTAGGCCCAGGGTGTGATCCTGGGGTCCCGGGATTGAGCCCCATGTCAGGCCTCCTGCAGGGAGCCTGCTTCTCCTCTGCCTGGGTCTCTGCCTCTCTCTCTCTGTGTGTCTCATGAATAAATAAATAAAATCTTAAAAAAAGAGAGAGAGAGAAAGATGCACTGTTGATTTCACACTTTCAGAGTTGCTATGGGGTGTCCTCTTCCCCGATCTCGGAATAATTTATTCAAATAGCAGGCATTGTAGGCCTCTTTTTAAAGTGTGTGAGGTGTTTTCTAGGTGTAAGGGATACAGAAATGTATTTTAAAATCCCCATCTTCAAGGAACCCACAGTCAGGAAGAACATAAGTCTGAGATATGAATAACTACAATATAGTAGAAGTACTAATAAGAGCTCTTGAAGGGAGCAACTGCTTGAAGGATACAGGAAGAACTACACAGAGGAGGTTACAGTTGAGGAATAAGTAGGAGTTACTATGCCATTGGGGCATCCTCTTGGTTTATGGCAGACATAACCCTGGCATTCTGGCCCAGCCCCAATCCCTCTTCCCACAACATGTGAAAAGTTCCAAGGATTTAGTGATATGTTTTATTGTGGTAGGCCACTTTGATGAATTGGTTTGGAACTATGAAATATGAGTAACAGTATCTAATGGACAGCTATTGTCTTTTTATTATGCAACCTTTACTGAATAAATATTCCATCCCTAAAATCTCCCTGTTGAAGACCTCCTCTCTAGTCTATATGTTTTCAGGGATAGACATGTGACTTAAACTCTGCTAATCAAAGTATTTAATGCCATTTGCCATAGTAATAGTTGGAAGACTGAGCACTGGTCCAATCAGAGCCAATGGGATGGAAGAGAAGTTTTGCTGAATTTTCTGGAAAGAAATCCACATTTTCCTGCTGGACTTTATGCATGAGAAGATACAAAATCTGGGGCTGTTCAGCCATATTATAAGGAGGACTGGAACCACTATGGAGGAGGGCAGTACTGAGAGAGATGGAAAGTCTATCCTGGTGATATTACTTTGGCCCCAGATCAAGCCATGCCAGAAGCTAGAACAATCCTTGGCCTTTTCTTTTTTCTTTTTTTTCAATTTTTATTTATTCATGAGAGACACAGAGAGAGAGAGAGGCAGAGACATAGGGAGAGGGAGAGGGAGAGGGAGAGGGAGAGGGAGAAACAGCCTTCCTGCAAGGAGACTGATGTGGGACTAAATACTGGATTCACACCCTGGGCCAAAGGCAGATGCTCAACCACTGAGCCACCCAGACATCACATCCTTGGCCTTTTCTAGTGTATGAGCGAATGAAGCCTCCTTTTGCTTACACCAATTTGGGTTGGATTTTATGTCTTCATTTGTACATGGTTGAAGGATCTAGAAATGTTTATTATTATTTTTTAAGATTTTATTTATTTATTCATGAGAGACACACTGAGAGAGAGAGACAGAGACCCAGGCAGAGGGAGAAGCAGGCTCCACGCAGGGAGCCAGACTTGGGACTCAATCCCTGGTCTCCAGGATCCTGCCCTGGACTGAAGGCGGCACTAAACTGCTGAGCCACCCGGACTGCCCTAGAAATGTTTATTCTAAGGAGGAAAACACCTAGGAGGGACATGAATGCATTCCAAATATTTGAAGGATGTTGGGCAGAAGAATTACTTGAATATTCTGTGTGTCTCCAAGGGGTAAAACTAGAATCAGTGGGTAGATGTTTCAGGTGGTCAGATTTCAGAGCAGTGTAAGTAATACTCTTGGGGCTCTACCCAATGAGAGCAGCTGGAAGATTTGATTCAACATTGTATTTAGAGAAAAAAACTTAAGAGAAGGAGTGGAAGAAATGGGCCTGCCCCCTGTGTTAAAAGCGTCTTGCAATGGTGCAAGACAATTTAAAAGTGGTCTGATTTACCCTTTTTAATGTATTGAGATTTTAATAGTAGAGCTTTCATTTAGCTTTAGAATTCCTCAGAGTCAAAGAGAATATGGCTATTTACTAATTTACTCCTATTTCTCTAAACAAACTGTGACTGTGAGCCATTGGTGGACTATGAAATTAGTTTGGGCATTTGGGACCATCATTCTTTCAATGAAAGAGAAGAGAATTGTATGTAACAAGGGCAAGTGAAAATTTCAACTCCCTTTTATAAATAAAACATACACATAGAGAGACAGTAGAGAGTAATGGCTAAAAGCTTGAACTTTGGAATTAGACTGCAAAGATTAAGATTTTAGGTCTATCACATCTTAACAGTTATGATAATTAAATGAGAATGAGGTAATAGGTAAAGAACTGAGCAAGATCCTGGTGCTCCATACATTTTAGCTACACTGTTAATTGGATCCTTTTTTCTTTTAAGATTTTATTTATTCATTTGAGAGAGAGAGAACACAAGCAGGGAGGAGGGGCAGAGGAAGAGAGAGAAGCAGATCCCCCACTGAACAGGGAGACCAATGTTGGCTCGATCCCAGGACCCTGGGATCATGACCTGAGCTGAAGGCAGATGCTTAACTAACTGAGCCACCTAGGCACCTCAGAGATTGGATCCTATGAGAGAGAAGCAAAAGTCTATACGTGCATTTTAGGCCTCCAGATTTTACCAAACAACCCAAACCTACAATTTTGTAAGGAAGAAAAGAATCACCAGATATTGCTTCTGTCTTCTGGTAGTGCTTAAAGATGCTACATTGCCTGCTAGATGCCATCCAAAGCCAATAGCAGGACCATGAATATAGCTGAAGTTACGAGGCTATAAGCCTTCTTTTTAGATAGAAGGCATGTTCATTAATCTTTCTATCCCTAGCATCTCCCAGAGTACCTGGAAAATAACCACTTAACTGCTTAAATGTTATTAAGTGTCTTTAAAATTTAGTCTCTTGTCTTTTGATATTCTTTTCACAAACAAACTCCTCTATCCTTTGTTTTTTCAAGGAATCTTTCTTGGGTCTTAAAAAAAAAAGAAAACCTCCTTCATCCCTCCCACCCCTCAGAGGCCCAGAACATGCAAGAAGCTCTCTCTCTCTCTCTCTCTCTCTCTCACACACACACACACACACACTCCACACCACACATATGTGATACCATATTAATGACTTCACAATCTTCAGGGATATTGGCTGTTTTTAAGTATCTATTATATATCCTTGTCACTGAACTCATGATTTCCCACTTTATCTCATTCAGAACCCATGGTTGAATACCATCTGGTCCTGGTGATTTACTGCACAGAGTTCCTCAAGTTGCTCCATACCTTCTCCTCAGAGACTAAAGAATCTCTGTCAGGGCCATTCTCTGCTTTGCCATAAAATGTGTCCTTGAAACAGGAATTTCCCCATTGTCTTCTCCAATAAATACTGATTCAAAGTATTCATTTAACTGTTCATCTCCTTCATCATTCCATTTAATATTCTCCTTCTCCTAATGAAAGCTCTTGCAATAACAGATATAGTTGCACATAAAGAATGCCATGCACTCTTTTTTACTATTATTATTTATCCTGATGCTTCTACATGTTTTGTCCATTCTCTCTTTGACCTCTGTTAGTTCTCAGCGGATACAGTTTGAATTCCCATCAGAGCGTGTGGTCTACAAAGAATGTTTATTTTTTAGTAGAGGAGGCCTTTAAAGTAGTTTTTGTTTGTTTTTCTACTACAAAATGAGAATATGTTTTCCCTGAAAATTTAGAAAAGTAGAAGAGGGTTCTTTCTTTCTTTCTTTCTTTCTTTCTTTCTTTCTTTCTTTCTTTCTTTCTTTCTTCCTTCCTTCCTTCCTTCCTTCTTTCTTTCTTTCTTCTTTCTTTCTTTCTTTCGTATTTTTTATTGGAGTTCAATTTGCCAACATATAATATAACACCCAGTGCTCATCCTGTCAAGTGTCCCTCTCAGTGCCCGTCACCCAGTCACCCCATACCCCCGTCCACCTCCCCTTCCACTACCCCTTGTTCCTTTCCCAAAGTTAGGAGTCTCTCATGTTTTGTCAGAGTGTACATCTTTATAAACAACAAGCACTGATAACCTTATTTCACCTAAATGGCACATGATTCAGGGGCCTACATTTTGCATTTCTTTTTCTTTCCTTTTTTTTTTTAAGTTATTTAACATACAGTGCGATATTGGCTTCTGGAGTAGAATTCAGCGATTCATCATATATATACAACACTCAGTGCTCATTGTAACAAATGCCCTCTTTAATACCATCCCCCACCCAACTCCCTGCATTTCTTTCTGAAACATACCTGATTTCCTTCTCTCCTGTTCTCTTGTTCTTCCATGCTAGGCTATGGGGGTTATGAGAAATAACACCTCTGCTGTACCTCAGCCATGGTTGGGGTGTCCCTTTACTCAGCCTTTATGAAGAATATGTTATCATGTATGTCTTGCAGGGAGGGCTGGCCCTTGAAGAACTCAGCTACTGGGTGACATGAAGCATTTACCTCTCCTCACAATGACTCACTACATACCCTATTTTCATCTAATTCCATTTCCCCAAAACTGCCAGTACCTCATTAGTTTCTCTGTTTTGCGTATAATCCCTTTTTTATTCCATCAGTCCTCAATTTACTTATATTTTCTCACAGACTTTCATGTTTCTTCTGCCTTAGCAAATTTCAGACCATTTTGTTGGTAACTAACCTCTGACTTGGCCCCAGAATATTCTCTGGTACCACAACTTCCCTTCTCTGGTGGATCAACCCTGACCAAGGTTCAGGGTCATTGTGAGCAAAATCATGGTAATATTCAGCCTGCTTTCCCCCAGTTTGACTGAGGACACCCTGGTGCAGTGGAAGAACATAGGCTTTGGAATCAGACAATATGACCTCTCACTATTTGGGCTAGAAACTGAACCTTAGCTCATTCATCTGAAAAATAGGACAATAGTACAGTCTTCTGCTCTTTGATAACATACATTAATTTTATTATTTATCTAACTCATATAATGCATTTTGTGTGAGGTGTTTTGAGTGCTTTACAAAAGTTAACTCATTTATACAATCAATTACAATCCTAAGAAAGCTTGGATTTTAAAAAAAATTTTATATGAATTTATTTGTTCATTTATAATGAAGCTTTCATTACAAAACGATTGTTTCAGTGAGGGAAAAAAGGGTGAGGAGCTAGAGAAGTTCAGACTTATAATACCAATTATTTTATTTTTTTTCTTGTGGGATTTTTCAGTATTTAAATTTACATTAAAAAAGAATTTAGCGTAAGTGTTGTAGTGAATAGAATGGTGGCCACCCCATCTCCACCCCAAAAGATATGCCCACCCAAACCTGTGAATGTGACCTTACTTGGAAAAAAGGATTTTTTTGCAGATGTAATTAAATTAAGGATCTGAAGAGATCATCCTGGATGAACTTGCTGAGCCCTAAATCCAAATGACACGTTTCTATAGCAGACAGATGAGGAAAAGACAAATAGATACAGAAGAAGGCCATGTGAAGATAGAGACTGAGATTGGAGTGATGCATTTATAAGCCAAGGAGTCCCAAAGATTGCTGAGAGCCACCAGAAACTAGGAGAGAGGTATATGAAATGGATTCTCCCCAGAGTCTCCAGCAAGCACCAATCCTACCAACACTTTTATTTTGGACTTGGTCTCCAGAACTGTAAGAAAATTAATTTCAGTTGTTTTAAGCCACCAAATTTGTGGCAATTTATTATGGCAGCCTTAGGAAACTAATGCAAATAAAGTTTGTTATTGAAAGCTAAAAATCATAAATTGAGGGATCAAAAGAACAGAAACAAACCTACAAGTTAGAAAATTATGAACAAAATATAAAAGTTGATCGAAAGCCAAAGACTTCTAGGTCTGTAAAATAAACAACAGTGAGCTCATAACCACAGTTAACAGAGAATGTAAGGCCAAGCAAATTAAGCCAGCTGCTCAAACAAAGCTGCTGAATGCTACTTTACTCCTGAGATACTAGTTTTTTGAAAGGTGAGGCGCTAATTCCCTATTACAATTGTGCAATGACCAATTGCAGTCCACATGATGCAAAACATATTCCCTGTTCTATTAAATCAAGTTATATCCAGAAGTGAAGTAAAAATTTGAGCATTAGAAGAAATCCATGCATATTCCCTGTGGTCTTCATAAAGCTTAAAAATGAAATAATGCAAATACTACTTCTCACACATTTATGGGCATATAGAAATGTTAAATGGATGTTTCCTTTTGCTTGTAGAAAATAGATGGTCATCAGCAAAGCTTGATGGTCAAAGCTTGTTCACACACTAAATATTTTGTGAATAGTGAGGGTACAAATCTATTTCTCTCTCTAATTGCCTTGCACTTTTACAACACTGACCACCATGGTATTTATAATCCAAGCCATGGGCCTTCCTTACGCAAGAATCAAGAATGACTGAGGATGATATTATAGTATTTACAGGGCTGAAAATTTTTGTAAGTTTAAATGTGTATGTAACTCTTGTCTTCAGGGAATGATGGGGGAATGGAACTTAGGATAAAATGTAATATAGCAGCAAACATTCAAAGAATGGCCTCATGCAATCCTATCCATTTGTTCATTCATCCAGTCACTCAGCCCTCTTAGCTAAACATTTGTTGTGTGTCCAGACTGCATTAGGCACCCCAGAACTTAAAAACAATGCAGGTGAAAGTCTTGAAGAACACTTGAGACAAGACATGTGTCAGTGAATGATTCTGAAATAATAGCAGCAAGGCTGTGTGATTTCATTGGAACAGACTAAGCGGCTATGCTAATTCAAGTTTGAAGTAGCATTGGAAGAGCAGAGACGGGGAAAGCTTTTGGGATGGGGGCTTTCAAATGGAGTCTTAAAGGAATATTAGACTATGGGCTTTAAAAATTTGTTTGCAACTCAGCTAATGTCACATGTGCTTCCTATTTCCAGGCCTAAAACTATTGCATAATGCTTAGCGTATATAGGTGCTTGACAAATATTTATTGAATGAAAAAAAGAATGGGGTGAGTTATTGTTGCCTACTCCATGCAGCTCCAGGTGAATCTTTCTAATGCATATATCAATTGATGTCACTTACCTGCTCTAAAGCTTCTAGAACACCCTGCTACCTCCTGAGAAAAAGTAGAAAGTGATTTTCAAATCACATCGTGTTGGGTTTGAGTTGTATTGCCTTCAGACTGGTCCCCATCCTATCCAATATAATTTAGCTCTCTTTTACATCCTTACTGTTCTTTTGACACCAAAATTCAACCATGTCACTCTTCCTGTCCTTCCCACCTCTTGCTTAAAATCTTTCGCTAGATGCCCCTCTATCCTCAGAATCTGCTATCTGCCACTCTCTCCAGCTTCTCCTTTCTTCACTATCCTTTAAACTTTTCACTGTCTGGAGGATGTCACATTTCTGTTTCCTCTGAGCTTCATATGTATGTGGAATGCTCTGCTTGTAATATTCCTCTCTACTATATGCCCTCCCCACACCATCCTCAGTATCAGGCTAACTCCTGTGCATCTTTCTGATCTAGGCTTAAATGACACTTCATTGTTGACGCCTTTCCTACTTCCAGGTAGGTTTCTAGGATATTAGTGTTACAAAGCACCTTACAATTTTTCCATTGTGGCACACACCATAGTTGATTATAAGGACTTGCTTTATAATGGTTGTCTTTCCTTCCTAGATTGGCAGTGCTGTGAAGACAATGCCTGTGGCTGGTTCATGGCTGTCTTTAGTACCTGGCACAGTCCCTGGACTAATGAATATCTTTTGAATAAATTAATGAGATCTAAAACTTGCTGGCTACATGACCCTAGGCCAGAAATGTCACTCTGGACCTCAATTTTCTCTTTTGTAAAATGAAAATAATAGCTGCCTCATAGAATCTTGTATACTCTAAAGCATCATATAAATGTCTACTTTTAATGGCCTTCTATGAAAGGATCCTCACTTGTCTTTTTATCTTATTTCCTGCTTCACCCATTCATGTGTACTTGGCACCAAACTAGATTTATCTGCTTTTTCTTAAACTTTACTTTATGTTTCCTATCTTTGTACCACTGCTCATGCTGTTTCCACTGCCTAGAATTTCCTTCTCCCAATTTCAGAATTTCCTCCATCCCACCTCCATGGAGTGTCTCTTGATTGTCCTAGTTAAAAGTTACCTGTACATTCAATTTTTGTGGCATTTTATCTGTCCCTCTTCTAGAAGATGTTCTACTTTCAACATTGTATTAAGGTTATTTATGTATAACTTCTAGTTTAGCAGAGTCAGTCTTCCTGGGTTCATATCCTAGATCTACCTACTTATTAGCTATGTCAGCATTGGCTAGTTAGTGAGCTTCAGTGTTTTGATCTGTAAGGTAAGAATAATAATAACATCCATCTTATAAGTTATTTGGGTGGAGGGTTATATTACATGAAATTGCATAAGTAGATAATTTAGCACAGTGTCCCATACATAATCAGTGATTGTGTGCTTAACATAATCAACATTATCATCATCATTATCATCTCCCTAATTAAAATGTGAATTCCTTGAAGACAAAGATTATGTTTTTATAGGCTCTCCTATTACACTTAGCATAATGCCTGTCTCCATATTTGGTTCTCAATAAATGTTTGTTGAATGCAGGCATAAATAGTATAGACAAATAGGACAAAATAATGACTTTTTCTCTTGCTATAAAATGATGCAAGTTTACCACATTTTGGGGCTTTTTAGTAACTACTGTCCCTGTGAATTTCTCCAAGGAGCATGAACATTTTGAAATAGTATGTAATAGAATAGGCCCACTATGTTGCCATCAGTCTGGAATTTGGAAAATTGCAAGCAGAATTAAAGAACAGTATTAGAATTATTTATTCTTTCTATGCCCCTTTATTGCATTCATTTTGGGAGAAATTATCTATTCTTGTTTAACAAGAAGATTACATTACATATTCATGTAGAAAGAATTTTATCAATTTGTGGAAACTTTTCTCGGATCTTGCCACATGTTAGATGTCAGGCAATGTCTCATTTGGAGAGAGAAAAAACAACTAGAGTTACTGTGATTTACAGTGAGACAAGTTATTCTGAATTTCCTTGGTAAAAAGAAAATGAAAACTACATTTGTAAAATACCATAGAGGTTCGTCTTCTAAACAGTCTCTTATCTGGAAAATATATGTAGTCATTTTTCTAACTTAATAAAGAGATAAAGCAAGTTCCACTTATCCTCATTTTGCCTGTAATGAATATACCAGATGAGATTTTGCTATGATATGTGACTGCTCTTTCATTAACAGATTAGATAATTGCCCTCTTGGAATGGACCAACTTTAATATTTAGCACCTGACTTAATCCTGAAATAATCTAGAACTTTTTGAAAGTCAGTGTGCAGAGCTATGGTTAGAGGAAAGACACAGTATACTGGACACTTAGGGGAAGTCATGAAGTTATTTTTGCCTACTTCTTGGGAGATAGGCCATTGTCTCCATGGCAGGACTTCCGTGGCAGTAGAAAAACTGGATCCCATTTAACTGATCAAGTTCTAAAATTCCACCTTTCAGAATTCCATTCATTGCAGTTGGTTTGGGGGAAAAGGGGTTACTTAAGAGAAATAGTAGCTTGGGAGGCAGCTTGGTGTACAGCAGAGTCTGGCAAAGTATGGTCTGGAACACAGTCACATTCATTAGTTTATATATTATCTATGGTTGCTTTTTTGTGTTGCAATGACGGAGTTGAGCTGTTGCAGTAGAGATTGTGTGGCCCTTAAAGCCTAAATATTTACTCTCTGGCCTTTTATAGAAAACTGTTCCTGACCCTGGTATAGAGGAAAGAACTTTAAATGTCATGGAGTCATTCTTAGGGTTGAATTCCATCTCTTAGTTACTAGCTCTGTAACTTTAGTTAGGTGATCATTCATTCATTCATTCATTCATTCAATAAACTTGTGATTCCCAGACACTGTGCTTGGCATTAAAGATGAAGTGGTTTCTGAATCTAAGGATTAATGATACCTAGTTTGCTGGGTTATTGAGAGGATTAAATAAAATTAAGTATTCAAAGGGTCTAGCATGTAGTAGTTGCTCAATAAATGATTTTCATTTATTAAAAGATACTTTAAAATTCTAAAGATAAAAAAATAAAATAAAATTCTAAAGATATTAAAATATATTTAACAAAGTCCATAAATTACCATTCTCCTAGCATGTTGGAAGTTATTTAGGAGTGGGGTAAGGAGAGGCAGAATGGTAAGTTGATGGCTAACCAAGAGCTAGACTGGTATCTCAAGTGGTGTTGAAGAACCTATAGGGGGAGAGTGGCATTGGAAAGTCGGGGGCAGAGAAGCAGAAACAAATGACATTGCAGTTTTGCTCCAGGCCTGTTTTGTTTGATGTAAACTTTTGTGGGACCCAATCTGGGATGGCACTTAGCCCTTTAAAAGCCAGCAGGCAAAATATTTCTTGTAGATAGTGGAGCCAGAATTTTGATTCCTAGACATTCTGTTTCTGATACCTTTAGCCATTACACCACTGTCTCTCAAATTAGAATCTAGGCTTCCATAGATGTATTATCAGGGATCCTAGAGTTCTCTATGAGGGCCTTTACATTTAGGTTTTAATTTTTTTAAAGATTATTCACTTATTTATTCATGAGTGACACACAGAGAGAGGCAGAGACACAGGCAGAGGGAGAAGCAGGCTCCCTGCAGGGGAGGGAGGATCACGCCCTGAGCCAAAGGCAGACACTCAACCACTGAGCCATCCAGGCATCCCTAGGTTTTAATTTTTATAATAATCTAAGAAAAGAAGAGAAAAAGGCAATATAAGCATAACCTGGACATCCCAAATGACCTCCTTATAACCTGCGATTGCTGTGGTGTCTTTCTCTAAGTTTGTTTTGTGTTTAGATTGGGTAATTTTAGTGGGCTAATAAGGAAAGAACAGAAGCAGTAGACCTAATAAGAAAATGATATGTTGACACCATAGGAAGATCATATTATAATACTACTACTTACTCCAAGGGCAAAGGAGTAAACAAGAAGTTTTACAATAATTCTAAGAGAGAAAAGAGGTGGGAGAACTGAATCATCACATAGCTCATAGGGTTACTGCTGCACCACACCAAACTTGGGCATGTTTAGAATGGCAAAACTATAGCCACTCTATAACTTGAATTTCATTAGTTTTGTGGTTTTGCTTATATTTAATTTATAAATTTGTTCTGGTTTTGTAAATTGTACAAAAGCTATGTACATAAGAAGATTTTAACCTAGTTCTTTCTTTCTTTATTTTTAAAGGCTTTACTTATTTACTCATGAGAGACACACAGAGAGGCAGAGACACAGGCAGAGAGAGAAGCAGGCTCCATGCAGGGAGCCTGATGTGGGACTTGATCCCAGGATCCTGAGATCATGACCTGAGCCAAAGGCAGAGGCTCAACCACCGAGCCTCTGCAGGCATCCCTAACCTAGTTCTTTAAAACCAAGTTTTACATTATGACAAAAATGATTTCAGTGGTATTCTAAATAATTCTTTATGTGCTCTTGCCTTATTTCACAATTTAAGGCTTCATTGAATGGGGGCATTCTCTAAATTCTTCCAGAAGTGTTCAGAAGAATAGCCCAGAGCTGGAGAGAAGGCAGGAGAAATTTTTCCCTTTAGTGTGTGGATGTCCTGTGCTTCTGTTGATGAGGTTATTTTTCCATGCATACGTATATGTCCAAAAGAGATGAATGCTGATCCTTCAATATGGTTATTTAAATTATAATCCTATTTCTTTCTGGTGTTATTCCAGATCATTCAATTTCCATTTCTATGATTTTTGCTTATCAATATTTCTTCATCAGGGTCTGATGCCTATGCTACTGTCTTCAGAATGGTTCTTGGCTCTTATTTATTCAGAGAAGCAAGGGAGTAAGAACTGTCAGTCTCCCCAGCCTTCCAAGCCTGAATTTATTTTATAAATAAATTTGTTTCTTTATTGTCTATCCTAGAATGTAAACTCCATGGAGGTAGGGATTTTCTCTTGTTTATCCCATTCAGGGTTCTGTTTTGTTTTGTTCTTTTAAAGGTTTTATTTATCTATTCATGAGAGACACACAGAGAGAGGCAGAGACATAGGTAGAGGGAGAAGCAGGCTTCTGTGGGGGGCCGGATGCAGTACTTGGTTCCAGGATCTTAGGATCACGACCTGAGCCAAAGGCAGATGCTCAACCACTGAGCCACCCAGGTGCTTCCCATTCAGGGGTTCTAAACCAGGGGCAGTTTCCATCCCCAGGGAACATTTGGCAATGGCTGGAGACATTCTTGGTTATCATGACTAGGGTGGGAGCTACCACTGGCATCTAGTGTGTAGAGGCCAAGGATGCTGTTAAACATCCTATAATGCACAGGACAGCACTCCTCTTCTCAGTTCCATGCTCTCCCTCTCACTCCCATCCTCCCCCTACCCAACAGTAAAGAATGTAGTCCAAAATGTCAATAGTGCTAAAGTTGAGAAACCCCCAGTTCAAAAAAACCCCAGTCTGGCAAGTAATAAAGACTCATAAGTATTTGTAGAATAAATGAAAAAATAGTTGGGCATATGCCAGCTATCAGGGAGTATGGTAGAAGCTTACAGATGTAGCAAGATCATTTATTGACATATTAGTTTGGTTTGGTTCGGTTCCCTCTGTATTTTTCCTGCCCTCCCCCCTTCAAAACTGGTAGCTATTGGACATTTCCTTTTTTTAAAAAAAAGATTTATTTATTTGAGGGGGGGCAGAGGGAGAGGGAGAGAGTTTTAAGCAGACTGTGCTTAATGTGGAGCCCCACACAGGGCTTGAACTCATGACTGTGAGAAACCAAGGGTCAGAGGCTTAACTGCTGCACCACCCAGGCACCCCACTATTGGGCATTTCCTCTCCTCAGAGTGTGTGACAGGACTGAGAAGTGGCCGAAAAAAGATTCTCTTGACTTTGTGAAGGTGAATCACTAAGATTATGGTGTCCTGGAGGGACCTTTCTGTGACCTTGTAGAGATGAAAGTGTGGAGTCCTAATAATGGCAAAAATTGAATTTCTTTCCATCCTGTTGGAGTAGGAGTTAAAGGTGGATTTAATCTAATAAAATAATATGCAATTTCCTGTATATCTGAATTTATGGAATAGAATTTATATATTATACATTATTTGATTTATAAATTCTTAAGCAACTGTACAAGATCTGAAACTGTATAGATGAGAAAACAGATTGAGAGAGAGATATTAGCTTACTTCAGATCATATAAATTATAAATTAAAAACCTAGGATAGGATTTGAACCTAGCTCAGTCTGATTTGAGAATCCCAAACCAAGACTATCTGTCTTTGAGTGAAAAAAGTTGATGGGTGAAGGGATAAACACAGTACAAAACTTCCTTCCTAGACTATTCCTTTTCTCACTAGAGGAATTTTTGCTTCTGAACTGGTTTTCTCTTTCTTCCTAGGTGGGCTATTGATTAATAAACTAATACTAGCACCTACCATGTCCAAGATGTTAAGCTACCAGAGATGGGTTATAGGTTTTATTTCATGTGTCATCTCTGATCACTTAGCAATGGCTATAAATGTGTTGAGAAGGATTCTCAGGCGGAGTCTGGGAACAGAGCCATCATCAATTAGTTGTCTGCTGTTGTGTCTCGTGGCTTGCACACATTCCACACATTTACATTCCCCGTGTGGGGCACTAGGGGGCAATCAAAGATGAATAAGGTCCCCTATGGAAATAGCCATCCTTTAAGATTCAGCTCCATTCCCACCACCTCCAGAAGTTTTTCTGATCATCCCAGCTTCTCTCTCTTTTGAATCCTATGGCTACAGTATAGTAGGTGAGATAGGGAAATATAAAATTTCTCAGGAAACTTAGCTCTGCTGCATACTCCTCATGTATGCATCTCACTTCCTCAGCTGGACAGTAAGACCCTGGGGCTCCATGGGTAGTGCTTAAGAAACTCTACATCTTTCATATGGCTTAATACAATAGACATTCAATGAATATTTGTTGTGCAGAGAGAGGTTAAATGAATTAATGAATGAGATGGGATACTGCATACCAGGACTTTTATTCCTATTGGGTTGACCAACATGCAGATAAATACGTGACTTTAAAACTAAACACCTGATTGGGCACCTGGGTGGCTCAGCGGTTGAGCGTCTGCCTTCAGCTCAGGGTGTGATCCCAGAGTCGCAAGATCAAGTCCCACATCGGGCTCCCTGCATGGAGCCTGCTTCTTCCTCTGCCTCTGTCTCTGCCTCTCTCTCTCTGTGTGTGTCTCTCATGAATAAATAAATAAAATCTTAAAAAAATAAAACTAAACACCTGATACCTAGCATATTAAGTGACCTCTAGGACCCTTCTCTAGCACTGTGATTAACATACATTCTGCCTCAGTGTAGTTCCTCTAACATCTGTAGCTGTTAAATATTTTGAACATCTAGATTGAACATTTCAGTCTAAAACTGAAACTACTCCCAGAAATCATCATCCCTATATCCTATTTTTTTTAAAGATTTTATTTATTTATTCATAAGAGAGAGAGAGAGGCAGAGACACAGGCAGGGGGAGAAGCAGGCTTCATGCAGGGAGCCCGACATGGGACTCGATCCTGGGTCCCCAGGATCATGCCCTGAAGGTGGCACTAACTGCTGGGCCACCCAGACTGCCCCCCTATATCCTGTTTTATTCATTTCCTAGCACTTGTTCCTGTGAAACATACTCCATATTTTACTTATGTAAAATAAGTTGTTGTGTGTCTTCCCCACTCACAAGAGGGAAGAATGCAATGAAGACAGGATTTTCATCTTTTACTGGCTGCTTGTTTTTGTTACCTGTTGCTATGTAAAGAAACAATTCCAAACTTAGTGGCACAAAATAACATCCATTTCAAACAAAGGATTGCAGAAGAGGAGGAGGATGGGGGGATGGGGCCACTGGGTGTTGGGCACTAAGGAGGGCACTTGATGGGATGAGCACTGGGTTTTATACTATATGTTAGCAAATTGAATTTAAATAAAATCTTTTTAAAAATAACATCCATTTCATTATACAGGCAGATTTTGTGGTTAGGAATTCAAAGAGGTTGTACAGTAGGTATATTCATTTTCTACTGCTATATAACATATTACCACAAATTTAGTAGTTTAAAATAATTTACATCTGTTATCGCAGTAGGTCAGATGTCTGGGCACACCTTAGGTGGGTCCTCTACTCAGAGGCTCACAACTTTGCAATCAAGGTATTGTCCAGGCTGCATTTCTTTCTGAAGGTGAGGGCCTTTCTCAAGCTCATATGGTTGTTGGCAGAATTCAGTTCCTTGTGGTCGTAGGACTGAGGTCCATGTTTTATTGTTGGCTGTCAGTATGGGGACTACTCTTAGCTCAAAAAACCATTGATAGTCCCTTGCCACATGGCCCTCTCATGACATGGTAGCTTTCTTCTTTAAGGTTGGCAAAGAAATCTGTCTCCTCAGGAAGGGCCCAATCCCTCTTTTAAGGGCTTTTACCTGATTAAGTCAGGCCCACCCTGGAAAATCTCCCTTTTTGTTAACTCAAAATCATCTAATTTGGGAGCTAAGTTATATTTGCAAAATCCCTTCATTTTACCATATGACATAATTGTGGGAATGGTATCCTATCAAATTCACAGCCCTTTTCCTCCCCTGAGAAGGGGTTTGTACAGACTGGGTATACAAGGGGAGTATGTGGGAATCTTGGGGGCCATTTGAATATTATGCCTACCACAGCAGAAGTGTCTTGTCTCTTGTCTCTTCTTGAAGCCAGGTGGGGTGGGGAGTTATCTCAGCTGGGAAGACTGGAATGAGCTGGGGCTGGAACCATTCATAGGTACCTTACTTAACTCTCTGGCCCCTGATTAGAGACAACTCAGATGATAGGCTCAGTGGGGACTGAAGACCAGAGACACTTATATGTAGTCTGTCCATGTGACTTGGGCTTTTCACAGAATGGGGCTGGTTCTGAGAGGAAGGATCCCAGAAGGGATCATCTGGAAGTGAGTGTTTCAAGAGATCCAGGTTGAAGCTAAATGGATATTTATTACCTAGCCACAGATGTCACATAGCGTCATTGCCGTGCCACAAACCTGCACACATTTCAGAGACATAGACTCTTCCTCTTGATGGGAGTAATGGGAAAAAGTCTGTAGCCATTATTTTTTTTTAAATGCCACCAGCAGGCATATAATAAATATTTGCTGGATTAAATAAATATTTATCTAATGACTCTAATTCAAACTAGGATAGAATTATATCAAGGAAAACTATCCAGCAGAGACATATCTCAAATGATGAATGTGTTTAATAGGTGAAAGTATAGGAAAGGCATTTTAGGCAGAGGGAACAGCATATGCAAAGACATTGAAACAGGAAAAAGCTGGGTACACTAGGGCAACTATATGCAGTTCATTGTAGCTAGAGCATAGAGTGTATATGGAGTAGTGGGGAGTGATAAGTATCAGGAGATGGACAGGAGTCAGGTCATAGGGGGACCTGTGGGTCATGCTATGGAGTTTTCCTGGAAGAGTTGGGAAGACATTGAAGGGTGCCAGGAGTTCAGATAGGCATTTTAGATTCATATGTCTGCAATATGGTGGATAGAATGGAGGTATGGAGAGCAGTGAGAAGGCTGCTATAGTAATTCAGGCAAGAGATGACGAGAATGAATTGTAGCCTTTGCATTGTGAACAGAGAGGAGAGGACAGTCTCCCGCATCAGAGTCTCATTCAGTAACTTTAGTATTGCTTTACTTATTTATTTTTGCATACATTGCAATCTGAATTCCTGTTCTTACTATTCATCACAGAGTTTGATGCTCATCTGGAATGCATGAGTGTTAAAATTCATTGGCATAAGCCGGGCGTGGCGTACAGTGCTTCTGAGCACTTTTCCCTACACAATCTTTACAGCTCAGCTCTGAACCAGCTCCCTTGGTGATGAGTGTTGGTGATGAGATATAAACACATTGAGATGAAGGCAAGACAGTCACCTTGGCTTGGGATACAGCAAGGAGATAGAATCTGATTCCTGCTTTGCTTGTGTTCAAAACAGCATGACATATTTGTACAGCAGTGTTCTCTCTGGAGTGTCAAGTACTTAATAAATATCACCTCTGCACATTTTTGCAAATAGAGCGAGTTGAATTCCCAGGTTTCATGGCCTTTTTGCAGAGTTTCTGAGGTGAGTAAGCTTCTTCTATTTCATCTCTTCACTAGGAAATTATGAAAAGACTGGGGTCACCTTTAGGACTAGGACATATTCTTGACTCCTTCCTATTGATGGAGGGACCAAGACTATGACCCTTATAATACAGATTGGGAAACGAGGTTTGAGGGTGGGATAAGATCCTAACAACTGGTCAAGTGTGGAAAACTGGGAAAAATTCAGATCACACATCTCATCTCATTAAGTAATGAACTTGTCATCTTTGGTACCTAAAATAAATCTATTTTGTTTAATAACAAGGAAATTTTAGATACTAAGAATTCCTTTGATTCAGTTCAATAAATATTTATTAAACATCTACTATAAAGTAAACACTATTCACAATGAGAGACCAATAACAACAAAAATCCCTGTCCTCATGAAACTCACATTCTGGTGAGGGGAAACAATAAACAAAAATGATCACAAGGAAATTATAACTAAGATTATATGTGTATTAGAGGTAGTAATCAAAATTAATAAAATATTGGAACATGATATGTTTAAAAAACAAAGCTGAGTAAAGGGGACTGGAAGATGTGCAGGACATAGTTTGCAATCTTAAATAGGGTGATCATGGTATGCTGATTAAAGGATCTTTTTTTTAATCCTCAGCTTCATCCTGTTACATGTGAGTGAAGGAATCCTTATTCTTAAGTTGCTTAAATTGTGTTATCTCTCTGAGATTCAATTTCCCTGTTCTTTCAAACACCACATATTTGTTGTATTAATGGTGTTGTTCCACTGTATACTTTGGAAAATATCAATAAATAATTGACACATACATTGCTCTTATAATGTCCAGCGGGAATGTTATAAGTGCTTCTCAGAAAGTATGGTGGATGCTCTAAGAGTGACAGGTTTGAATGCTGTGAGAGCATATCATCAGTCTTCAAGTCAGGGAAGACCTCTGAGAAATGTCATGTAAGCTGAGACCTAAATAATAACTGGTAAAGTGGAGTGGGCTAGGATGGGAAAAGATGTTCCAAGCAGAGGAAACAGCCTTTGTGAAAGACAGTCTGGGGTCTTTGATGACTTGGCAGAAATTCACTATGGCAGGAGTAAAGACAGTAAAGTGAAAGTTGTCTGGAAAGGTGAGTAGACGTCAAGCCACACAGATGCCAGTAGCCGTGTAAATTATCCGTAAAATGAAGATGAAGAATCATCTCCCATTGAGTAGATGTTCAGTAAACAATGCCTGTTAACCATATAAATAGTGACAATAATAATAATGAATTAGACCAGTGCATAACCTCAAACTAGTTGAAAGTTGGTATCCTTGGTGTATCTTCCTGGTAAGGTAAGCCTCTTTTTGGTAGCAGGATGCCGACTTGGGTTAGTATTTAAGGGAAACCTAAGGCTTTTTTTATTGACTTCTGAGACTAATATGTATAGTCCCTGATTTCCTTGATAGGGTGATAAAGGAACAGAATTTGAAATTGGAGACAGGTAGAGCTGGCTTTCAGTGTTAAGTCTGCCACTTACTAGCTCTGCGACCTTGGACAAGTCTTTTATGTTTCTGAATCTCAATGACCTTATCTGTAAAATGAAGATAATAATCTATTCACTCTCAAAGGGCTTATTGTAAGGATCAAATGGAGTGATATTTGAAAAATTGTATTGTAATTTCTGAAGTGTCACAGGTTGGTTTGACTTATTTTGGGGTATATTGATGGGAAAAGATCTTAAGAAAAAGCCTTCTCTTTGTATTTTCCCCAGACCAGGTTATTTCCATCACAACTGCAATATAATTCAGCACATTTCTCAGCCAGTGTGCTAATGCTTTCTTTGCTTGTTGAGGGAATATTGTTTTGAGGCCCCTGTTCATTATGGTGCTGCTCTAAAATTCTTACACTGAACACAAATACAAAATCAGGAAATAGTGGTCACGTGACATTCATTCACATTTCTCTACAAATAATAGGGATCTGTTTAGGTGGCAATAGGCAAATGTAATCTCCCCCATATTACTGTAATTATTAACTACTGCTCCTAAAATCTATCGAGTTATCATTATTGTTATTATTATGAAACTCAATCCCATTTCCATGTCATAAAGATAAACCAAATCTCATTTCAATTAGTTACAGCAGGAGGGAATGAACTTTAAACAGACATTTAATTTCTGAAAAAAAAATTAGGAAGTTCTTCATGGAAATGTTATGGCATTTTGAAACAGATTAATAGTTCAGTGTGAACACATCCACCCTGCAGCTAAATGATGGGTGTATGATGATGAGGAGACAGGTTAAATGAGCAAAACCAGTTGATACCACTGGTTTGGTTCTAATCAAATAGTATTCACTTTATGACTCTTCAGTGCTATTCTTTTTTTTTTTTTTCATTTACAGATTGACTGGTTTTACATTATGGAAGTATTTTATTTATTAAGAGAAAGTAATTGACTTTCAGGTTGATAATAAAATTTTAACAAAATATTCCCAAACTAGATGCTGTGGAGAGACACATTCTCCCCCAAAAAGTCAAACTCCCAAAATTTTGACCTGTAGCTGCGATAGAGGTGGAGAGCCCTAGAAACTGATTCAGAAAGCTTGTCCATTTTTTTTTCCTTTTTATTAACATTCATATCCAAGAGTATGCCCACTTTTCAGCAGCTGAACATGACAAGGGGAAAAGGTTTCAATGATGAATTCTTGTGTGTGTCTGTAAATTTCATGCTTGTGAAGTTGGATTAATAGCAAGGGAGACTGAAGTCCTTTTGTTCTTGCACAAACAGCTACAAAGCAGAGAGCAACAGTGTGAGCGTCCCAGTCTAGCAAGGGCCTCAAGGCATGACTGGAGGGACCTCGCAGTCAATCTCTGGCCTTTCTTCTGAGGGCTAATTATGGCATTTGTTCCACTGGGACCTGGATGGAAACCACGAAACGAATGTCAGCAAGACTTCAACATTTCTTTTAGTCTCCATGAGGGCTGGGTTTGAATGAAATCTTCTAGATTTAAATCTGTTGCCACAGAATTACCATTTAAGGCCTCTCCTCAGTTCTCGGGAAAAGAAAACATAAGCTAATCTGGTTGGCTTGTGGTTACAGAAGGCTTCATCTTTGGATCTTTGGAACACGGTACTTATCTCCAGGTCACTGGAACTGTTGCTAGGTGTATGATGGATTAAAATCCCTATTCCTGGAAAAGAGACACTACCTCACTGTACTACACTGCTATAAAAAGGCTAAGTCCTTTGGAAGGGATTTGTTGTACACAATTGAAATAAAGTTAATAAAACTTTGACTTTTGACCTAACATCATTTTTAAGAGGAACTGAAAGCATTTCATCTAATTCATTTTAGTACAGTTTGTGGCCCTATTAATTAGGTAGATTTGTGATTAGGAACAGTGGTTCTTAAGTGAGAGCTTGTCTTCATGAACTGTTTTTAGAGAGATGAGAAAAAGAAGGACAGTGTAGCAAGCTTTTTTTTTTTAAGATTTGTTTATTTATTTATTCATGATAGACATAGAGAGAGAGAGGCAGAGACACAGGCAGAGGGAGAAGCAGGCTCCGTGCCGGGAGCCTGACACAGGACTTGATTCCGGGACTCCAGGATCGCGCCCTGGGCCAAAGGCACCAAACTGCTGAGCCACCCAGGGAACCCCTGTAGCAAGCTTTTTAGTAAAACTTCATTTATTACTCTAGGCAGTTAAAGATATTTTTTATTTTAAGAAATGATACTGATGGTAGATGGTAATTGGTTTTTAAAAAATGCCCTTTACAAAATACAGAAGATGGCAAACAAGTTTATTCTCACATTTTTAAAAAGTTTCATTTTTTAACGTTCAGATCAGCAAAATCCCTAAATCTAAAAACCAATGTCACAGAGCAAGGGCTTTAGAGTTTGGACTCTAGGACTTACCGGCTATTTAACCTTGAGCATGATAACTACTTTCTGAGCCTTGATTTTTTTCATTTATAAAATGGAGATTGAAGAATTTATCTCATAATATTTATAAAAGTAAAAAAATTGGAAACAGCCCAATTTGATAGATACAAATGTCTATTAACTGGTGATTGGAAACAAACTGTGGTATAAAAAAAAAAAACAAAACTGTGGTATATCTATTTAATAGAATACTATTACAATAAAAAGGAATGAACTACTGATACATGCTACATACTGGATGAACCTCAAAAATATTATGCTAAGTAAAAGAAACTAGGCATACAAGACCACACACTATCATTCCATGTGTATGTAATGTTCAGAAAAGACAAATCTATAGACAGAAAGTAGATTTGTGGTTGTCTGGGCTGAAGGTGAGAGAAAACATTGAAGTAAATGGATATGAAGGATATCTTTGGGATAATGGAAATATTCTAAAATAGAATTATGGTAATAGTTACACAAGTCTGTACATTTACTAAAATTCATTAAATTATACACTTAAAGATGGGTGAATTATTTACTATGTAAATTATATCTCAATAAAGCTTTTAAAAAATAACTTAAAAAGAAAAATGAGTTATAATGTGTGAAGCATCTAGCCCAGTGCTGGTACATAGTATGTGTGTAATGAAGAGCACCACAGTTAATGAACTATGTTGGCCAACCTTTGGGAGAACTCCCTCCTCCACTGTGACTTGTTGGACTTTGCATGAGTGAGAAATTAATTAAAACCATTATGATTTCAATGTTTATATGTTACCACAACTAACATATATCCCTGCTTGCAAGGAAATTGCAGGCTGACTGGAGACAAGACCTATTTATAAAATAATTAGATTGTTTACATTATGGCTGAAATAAGCCATTTAAGATTAAATGCCCAAGTGGGTCACACAGATATTGTTCTGGGACTTCAGGAAAAGGTGAATTCTCCATGTCAGGAAAGAGCCCTAAGTTGGATCTTGAGAATGGGGAAGAAATCAGGTAGAAAAGAAGAGGCAGAGGGATGTTCTAGAAAAGTAGGACAAATGCAGTTAGAGAAATGTTGGCCATGGTCACTCAGGGTGCTCCAGGAAAAGAGTTTGGGCTTTGAAAGCAGACAGATTTGGGTTCAGACTCTGGCTTCCCCACTTGCAAACTGTGTGACCTTGAGCAAGTAACTTAATTGTTGACTGAGACCTAATTTCATTATCTATAAAGTGGTGATAATAATACCTATCTTTTAGGATTAATGTTAGTATTAAGTGAGATATCCTCTGCATAAATCTCTTAGCATGTGCCAGGATTATAGAAGGTATTTAATAAATATGAATTTCCTTTCCTCTTAGCCCTCAAAGAAGTGATAATTTAGTTATGGAAGAAACACATACTGGGAATGATTTTTTTTTAAAGACATTGTCGGATTAAAATCAAATTAATTTTACAGTTAGACATTTTTATTCATCTTAAGATCTAGATTATCAGTTAACAAATCCTGTATTTCTCCTTGGCAATACTCCTGGCATTTTTTTAAAAAATCAACTTTATTATGATATAATTTACATATAACATACTGCACCCATTTAAAGTGTACAATTCAATGAGTTTTGACAAATGTTACACTGAGTACCCACCACCACAACTGAGATACAGAACATTTCCATCATCTTCGAAAGTTCCCTCATGCCCTATTGCAGTCTATCCTCCCCTTTATACCTGGCCTCAGGCAACACTGACATGTTTCCTTTATTGTTTGTTTGCTTGATCTTTCTAGAATTTTGTATAAGTGGAATCTCATACAGTATGTATTCTTTTGTGCTTGGCTACTTTTTCTCACCATAATGTTTTTGAGACTTATCCATGTTTCATTTTAGTAATCCATTCCATTTTTTTTTTGCTAAGTTGTATTCCATTGTATACATGTATCTCTATTTATCCATTTACCTGCTGGTGGAAATTTGGAGTTTCCAGTTTTTAGCTGTTATGAATAAAACTGCTATAAATATTCAAGTACAGCCTTTGGTAGATACATGTTTTTATTTCTCTGGGGTAAATAATCTAGGAGTAGAATTGCTGTATCATAAAGTATGTTTAACTTTGCAAGAAACTGCCAAACTTTCCTAAAGTGGTTGCCCCATTTTATATTACTGCCAACAATATATGAGAGTTCTAGTTTTCCGTGTCTTCATGAACACAAGAATTGTCAGCTATTTTAATTTGAGCCACTACAAGGGATGTACAGTAGTATCTCATTGTGGTTTTAATTTACATTTTCTTGATGACTAATGACATTGGCTTATTTTTTTGTAATGTCTAAATCTTTTGTCCATTTAAGGATTTGGGCTCTGGTAGGTTTTTTTTGTTTTTTTTTTTTTTTGTTTTTTTTTTTTGGCTCTGGTAGTTTTAATCATTTTTAAAATGTCTGTCTTATATACAAAACTATAAACTCTGTGAGGTACTACATCTCTAGGCCCTGTCACAATTCCTGGCAAATAATAGAGGCTCAATAATACAAATTATTGTATTGAAATACAAATTTCAATAAGTAGTTGTTGACTGACTGACTTGAGTGATGTATGCTTCTGTTACAAGGAGTGGAATAGTTCTGCTATGCTAGTTTATTACATTCCAAATTAGGAGACTCACTCTTACTCATAATTATTTCTGGTGATTTAGTACCCAGTTCCTTAGGGTGGTCACTTAAAAAATCTAACAAGATTTTTGAAACGAGGGAGTATCATTATCATAACAAATAATTATTGAATTCCCCCAAGTTTGAGGCCCTGTGTTAGGTATTTAGGGATGGGACCGCAGTCTTGCATTCGGAAGCTTATGGTCTATTGGAGATATAAATACATAGGGATCTACTTAAGGGAACCAAGTAAAGGATGATATAGGCAGTTGCTCCCAGCTCATGAGTCTGGGAAGTCTAGAGGAAGAAAAGATAACAGCTTACTTCAGGAATTGGGAAAGGTTTCATGGAGGGAATGATAAAACAGAGGAATCTGGAAGATGGAAAGGATTGAGATGTTTGGGGAT
Organism: Nyctereutes procyonoides; assembly: GCF_905146905.1. Classification (NCBI taxonomy): domain Eukaryota; kingdom Metazoa; phylum Chordata; class Mammalia; order Carnivora; family Canidae; genus Nyctereutes; species Nyctereutes procyonoides. The sequence continues at coordinate 42,592,756 of NW_026575140.1, read as the reverse complement.
GGAAGGGTTGGGAAAGGCATCACAGGCTGGAAAAGGGAATGGGATGGCATGAGGAAAATCATAGAGGTTGCAAAGGCTCAGGGAATGGTCTGTGGCCCAGCTTAAAATAAGACTGGAGGGGAGGGGTGCATTGGTAGGAACCAGCAATGTACCTGTCTCCCTTGGCACCTGGGGAAAGTTGCCCTAGAATGGAAAGAGGCTTTTTAGGGAAAAATTCACAATCTCACAGCACAAATTTCATTCCTGCCTTTTCTAGTCAAGAGTAAGTAATAAGATCCTATTCAGGATATAACTAGACAGGTTAGGTCCCATGCCCTGAACTCCTATAATACTCTATATGCCTTTGTTTCAACATTTACTATGCTTGTGATTTACTTGGTTTGGTAGGTTGCAAGCAAGATGAGGGCAGGAAACACATTGGTCTCACTGTTGCATTTCCAGGGCCTGTTTGGTGAACAAATACATGAATAATGAAATTTATTTTTGAGATTTAGAATCTTTGCAATGAAATCACTCTCTGAATTTCTACAGCTGTTATAATAGTAAGCTACCCACTTGACTGAAATGTTTAATTGAAAAAAATTTTTTTAAGTTCTGGATTTTATTCCAGTACTGTCTTTTTTTGGCAAGGGTCTTTTTTTTTTTTTTTAGTAATAAGAGCTATCATCAATAAAGGTATTTATTCTATGCCAGACACTGCATTAAAAATTTAAAAAAATTTTTTAAAAATACAATATGAGAAAGCTGATGTTGAGAGAAATGGAAATATTTGTCCAAGGTTCATAGTAAATAGCAGAGTTGGTATTTGAATTCAGGTCTGGCTGAATATAAAGTTAGTGTTTTTAACCTTTCCATTCTATTGGGACATCAGATTCCTGTTATACCATTGCTTATTTTAGCAGAACTCTTCAACTTGAGCCTATTATTCCCACATAAGCTTGCCGATGATGCTCTGGATCTGAACAAAAGTATAAATTTGAGTACCGAGGTCCCCCCTTCAACTCAGACAAGTGTCTGCTGGCCAGCTTCATGAGGTACAGGGTACATTAAAGAGGCTCAATATGTATTTGTTGACTGACTTTACTGATGAAGAATAGGGTAGACTACTCACCCAAAGCAACCATACTTGGGTATGTTTGAAGGGAAATTATAGCTTCAAATCTTGTAGCTACTTTGCAGTATAATTTTATTACTTGTTGTTCTAGTGCAAATTTGAAGATAGCCTGTTAATGTCATTTGAAATGGATTCACCAAGGTTTTCCCTTTCTCTGAAATTGCTGAGATCTGAGATGAGAGATAGTCTAAATTAAGTAGTCTAATCTGTTAGGGTGCTAGCATGGATTGGCTACAGTGGGTGTCCAACCTAATCTTGTACCTCCTTGCTTTATAAAATTTTCAAAATAATTTTGGCACCTTAAAAATTCTATGTGGGAGGTACCTGGCTGGCTCAGTCAGTAGGGCATGTGACTCTTCATCTTGGGGTTGTGAGTTTGAACCCTATGTTTGGTGTAGAGATTACTTAAAAATAAAATCTTTTAAAAAATTAAAAAAGAATTCAGTGGGAATTTATGAGGCTTTTTCTTTATACATTAATTGTAGGTAATTCTGATTTTAGAAATAGTGTTGGGTATGCCCTCTGAAGCCAATCTTTAAGTTAAAGTTTAAATACTCAGGTAGGCTTCTCTTCATATTATCAGCTGGCTTGAAGAGATGTTTCTCCATTCGTTCTAGGTATTGTGCAGACAAAGTGTGTGTACCTCTGTGCACATGTATGTACCAGCATGCCTCTTTAAAGCAAATAGTTTTGGTAGTGTAAAAAACATCGACAAAGTAAGCCTTTGCATTTGTCACATATCCTATATGCCTTTGAGCACAATTCCTGAAATTCATTTAGTGGACATTCACTTAGAATTTTCTGAAGAACAATTTCTCTGTAAATTATTAACTTTTTATTGCCACATTTCCCAGATTCAATTAGATTAACATTTAGTGTCATTTCTCAAACAGAGATAATCATCTTGATTATGCTTTGAAGAAAGAACTTGCATGCTATATACCTTTTAGGCTTTTAATTTATCTTATTTATTTGGCAGGAATGTGTATATGTGCAGGAGCAGCGAGAAGCTGAATAGGATGACACTTGGTGGGAAATGATAAGTTGAGAGTCATTCAATATTGAGTTTATGGCATATCAGAGCACTGGTGAAATATGCAGGCTGAAAAGGACAGATTCCCTAAGTGGCTTCTGAATACAACATTTATTTCTAGCCAGTAAGTAAAGTTTAGCAAACCATGTCCAGTGCTGTTGACAAGTAGCACAAACCGAATGACAACAGTAAGCTTTTGATGTGTTGGCTAAGGTAGGCTTTGGAACTTACTGCTTTCCGTCTCACCACAGTATGTGGTAAAGTCCAAAGGAGTAGTGAAGCCTACGCCAAACCCCCTTACTATGGTAGCAGCTACTTCAAACATAGTTTCATGAATAGGAGCTCATTTGACCCTTGACCAGAACCAGGCTCAAAATTGGCAGACAGAGAATCGCAGTAATTTGTATCATTTCAATTAGTTACTCGCTGCATAACGGGGAGGTCATGACTTTCTGCCATGATTACTGCCCATGGCAACCAAGCTTGAATGTACCATCAGTTTCCAAATACTTTCACTTAATAAATGTAAGTTCATAAACAAGGCCCAATTGTTGGGGGCACACAACAAAGTGAATTATCCAGTCTACGATTGAACAAGCGGAAGATGACATAACTTTGTCGGCAAGATTCTTTCAATTTTCTTTTTTTTAAGAGAGAAGCTGATAAATGGGGTTAATAACATTGGCTGAATGAGCAGTATTGATCTTTGGCTATGTAAAACAGCCAGGAGAGAAGTGAGTTTGTGTAAGAGCACTGTTGTTGTAGTTCTGAAAGCCGGCAGTTTTCTTTCACTGTTTGCTCTGTACAACCAAAATTCAAAAATCTTAAAATCAATGTTGCCATTGTTGGGTCCAAACAGCACACCCTTCCACAGACAATGCAAAGAATTTCAAAATATAGATAGCTCCCTGATACATACAGATCTGATTGTAAGAAACATTGGGTTGTTTTCTTTCTCGAATAGAAAGGGCAGCTTGTTCCAGGGTGAAGACAATGGTGTGTCTAGATGCCTGTGAAACTTCATGAACCCAGTGCAATAATTCAAGCCTTTGATTTGAAAAATGTTTTGTATGTCTTCCTCCACATCTGCAAATACCTCCACTTTCCCTTGATGCCAGCCAAGAGTTGTTAGCAAGTCAATGTTTTCCACTTGAGGAAGAAAAAAAAGTTCAGCACGTACATAAGTTTTGCTATTTGGCTTTTGTTTTTTGAATTAAAATAAAGGTTTCCTTCTTTCATGTCACAATCTATTAGCCACCAGGAAACCTGGTATCACAGTTCTCTCCCATTCACCCCTGCATTTGTAGCAGATTTGACGGTGTGTGGAAACCAACACGGGCGCTGCTCTGTGACTGTGTCACCTACAATCAGCTTGTGCTGTGGTTCAGATTAATCATGACAGTAGGCAATATTTCCAACATTATTAGAAGAGAAACCTAATATTTTGGGACATCAGGGATCTCTGAGCTGTTGTCCATCAAACTGAGAACCTTCATCTCCTACTCCTTGGATGGGTAACCTTAAGTTTTAACCACTTAATGGACAAAATACTTCTTTAACCAAAAATAAATAAATAAATAAAAATTTAAAAATGTAAATAAAAGAGGAAGATGTGGCTATTCTGGCTTTTAAAGTTATGTTATGGGATCATCCCCAAAAGGTTTGATAGTCATACTGTACAATGCGGACTCTTATTCCTTTCTTGAAACGTATTCATCCAAACTGTCCTAGGTTTTCCTGAATTTCCATCCTCAGAATGTTTTGTTATTAAATCTATGCATGATTGTAAGATAGAAATCTCTACACTACTGTTAAACTTTAATATACTTTCTATCATGTAAATGTAATGAAGATTTGCCAAGGATGTCACAGGAACAATTCATAAGAAGGAGATTTGTGTTGGTATTTGAAAGACAATTATTAAAAAGCAACATTATATAAATATGGATTAAAGTTATGTATACCAACATATATGATAAATTTGGCAATACTATTTAGAAAATGGATGGTTTTTAGGTTTGTATATATCTATTTTAATGTACTGTTTACCTTTTGTCTGACTAATTTAGTTTACATGAATGGGACTGAAAACTGAGTATTCTATTGATTTTCTGAAGCTCTGGTTGTTCTTTGTGGCTGAGAAAAAAGAGCATCAGATGATAATGTAGGTGCTGTGGAGACCATACCATTATTCATAGTTTCATCAGGGTCCAAAGTCCTTTAGATCAAAATTTTATTAAATATCTAATATATTCTATACATCAGGAATGTTAAGACATCTTTAGATATTCATACCAAGACAGTACACTATGCTTTAAGAATCTGGTTCCTATCAGGTAATCTAACATTTTATTTATACAGCTCTCAGGGACAGGAAACCAGAGCAGCCAAGGGATGTTGCTGGACTTTTGGGTTCCTGTGTTAGACTTTTCCCTCCTAATCCCTACAAAAGAGTAAGTTCTCAATAAATAGGTATGGAATGAATGAGTTCCCAAGCTTGTCTGATAAGACAGGCTCTCTTGTCAGAAAGAGACCAAAGTCTTGATACATTTCCTTGCATTTATTAGCAGGTTTTGGTGTGTGAACAGCTTAATATTTTCCAACTGAATTCCTAACTTCTATAATAACAAATACTATACAATTAACTCTCTATCTTCTTTTTCAATTTCAGGCAAAGAATTTGATAAAGTTCAGGACTTATTCCAGGACCTTTCTTCCCTTTTAGGCTTTGGCTGCTCCCAGGTCTATCCATCATCATTTTAGCTTTGAAAGTTGATTCATTTGTCTTGTTCTCTTAGCTCTGTCACCTCAAGCTTCGAAAGTTGAGTCCCAATTTCTTGTATGTGGTCTTTCATTGGCCCACTCCCTGCTGGTACCTACTCCATCATTCTTGTAGCTATTTGATCTTCCTGGTTTTCTGTGTGTCAGACTCTGCCCAGCCACCTGATGGTTTTTGGTTCCAGACTTGCCACAGATTCTCCACTCTCTTTCTGACTTGTCATTCTGTCACTAATGCTAAGCTTCACCCTTTTATCCTTCTAATTAAGGGCACAGTTTATTGCATTTTTTTCCTAATTACCTAGTGGCACTTTGTTATAGAAATTTTGGAAAATGAAGCAAAAGCACAACGGAAAACCAAAACATCCACCACCGTCTAGAGAGCATCACTATTACCATTTTGGCATATGAGTTTCCAGGATTTTTTTTCTTTCCTTCCTTCCTCCCTCCCTCCCTCCTTCCTTTCCGTCTTTATTTTTTTCTCCTCATATATTTTTGGGTGGTTTCAGATATTTTAGAAAATTATTGGCTCCTTGGGCATTTTTTCCTTTTCATCAAGAGCATTTTTCTTCAAAGATTATCTCCAAATGCTATAAAATTCCGTTTTCTTCTATTGCCTCTGTAATTTTCCTTCTCATTTCCTTCCCACAGTTTCAGGCCTGCATAAAATAACTCATGGTTTAATATAATGTATGTTCTCCATACCCTTTTTGGTTTGGCCTGCTTGGATGTACTCTGTTATGAAGTTTTAATCTTGTAATAAGATTGTAATCTTCTTTGCTTTTCCACACACGACTGGCACCTTTTTTTGACAGGGAAAAATAGAGGGTATTTTGAATCCTGATGCTTTATAAACTCAGGCACTAGTGGTTTAGCTACCAAGGAACATGGGGTATAATACCTAGCTTACCCTTCTGGACTTCCTAATTAGTAAAGAGACTTGGTGTGTCATCAAGATGTCAGGCATCATTACAAGGAACAGGCTGGTTTTAGTCTTCCTAAAAGCTCCATAGACCTCTTGATCCATTCATTTATCCAGCAAAAATTTGTGGAACATCTTCTTTGTCCAGTAGAAATATAATGTAAACCACAATAGTAAACCACACACAAAATTTAAATTTTTTTCTATTAGCCACGTTAAAAAAGAAAAAACAGGAGTCCCTGGCTGACTTGGTATTGCATGCAACCTTTGATCTTGGGGTTGTGGGTTTGAGCCATGTTGGGTGTAAAGATTGCTTAAAAATAAAATCTATTTTTAAAAAAGAGGGAAAAAAACAAAAACCAGTAAAATTAATTTCAATAATATATTCTATTTAACCCTATTTATTCAGAATATTATATATAACCAATATAAAATTATTAATGAGATTTTTCCCCCTTGTCTTTAAAACTTAGTGTTTATTTTATACTTACAGCACATCTTGATTTGGACTAGCTCCATTTCAAGTGTTTGATAACCATATGTGGCTTTGGCTATCATATCTGAAAATGCCAATTCTGATGCTTAAGGAGAAGATTCTGTAAAAAGCAAGGCAGATGTAGTCCTCAGTTACACATGGCTTATACTCTAACAGGGAAAACAGCCGTTTATATGAGGGATTGTTAATACAATATATATAATAAAAACAAAGAAACAAAAATGCCAGGCTAAGTCCAGACAGTTATATACTCAAACTATCTTGAGGTGGAGGGCAAAGAGATTCAAGTTTTCTTTGTTATTTTCCCCAACAGAATTAACTAATTGTGATCTTGAGCAAATCAATTAACATCTCCATTCTAGACTCAGATTTAAATTATCATCTTTGACTCTAAAGAACCTACATTAAAAAATAAAACAAAAGATCCTACATTTAACCACTCAGCCCTACTGCCTTCCATAATTATTAGTTTAATATCTGTGTTCCCTGCTGCACTGTAACTATTGTGAGGCTAGAGACTCGTCCCATTTGTCTATTTCTGTCTCTCCAGCACCATCACTCCATATTTTTGGAATGAAAAATGAACTGAAGAAGTGAATGAAGGTTAAATAAAGGCTTCCCACTTAAATCTCTTGTTAGGATTAAAATTCATTTGACAGTTCATGTTCTTCCAAATGATAAACTTCTCCCTGCCCCTGCTTCCCTGCCTCCCCCTTTCCTTTTTCTCTGTCACTTCCTGACTATTTAGCTAAGGCCTGCTTCTTAAGTCCCAAGAATTGTGAAAGGCATTGGGTACCAAAGATAAAAAAGATACAATCCTTGTCCTCAAGGAGCTTAGAGCCTTTTGATGTGTTGCTATAAATGATGACAGCTAACATTTGCTGAGAGCTTTGTTTGTGCCAGGCTCTATGTTAAGCACTTTATTATGCATTTATCTTTTAAAATCTATGTAGTATTGCATGTTAGGCATTATTTGATTTATTTTTAAAATTTATGTTCAATTAATTAACATATAATGTATTATTGGTTTCAGAGATAGAGGTCAGTGATTCATCAGTCTTATATAATACCCAGTGGTCATTACATCATGTGCCCTCCTTGAGGTATGGTACTTAGTATGTAGCACCAGTCTAAGACAGGAATTATTAGGAAATCGATGGATTGAGCTTGGAGGCACTAGTCTTGTGGGTCGGCACCTTCCACTTACCTCTCACAACACTTCTGTCACGCATCGAGCCTGTCCATCACCCAATTACGCTATCCTCCACCCTCTCCCCTCCAGCAACCCTGTTTGTTTCCTATGATTAAGTCTCTTATGGTTTGTCTGTTTGGTGTTATTTTATTCTTATTTTACACATCAGGAAATTAAAACTTAAAGTAGTTAAATTGTTCAAAATCCCATAGCTAGTATTGTGTTGGAGTTGTGATTCAAACGCTGGTTAGAGACTATATTCTAAACCACTGTGCTAAAAGACTTCCAAAACCTTTGGAGTCCCTGGAATGACCTATTGCACATTATAAAAAATTACATAAAGAGTCATCCTTAAAATTAATAACTGGTTAGGTATTAATATTTTAAAATAATAAAGGGAAGTGTGATCTGTCTCCTTTTACTAAATTCTCAGAGAAACTATTTCTTAGCCCACTTACTTCATGCCTAATTATTTTTTTTAAAATTTATTTAAGACTTATTTATTTATTTATTTATTTATTTATTTATTTATTAAGAGGGGAGGCAGAAGGAGGAGAGAGAGAATCTCAAGCAGACTCTGTGCTGAGTGTGGAGCCTGACATGGGACTTGATCTCATGACCCTGAGATCGTGACCTGAGCCAAAACCAAGAGTCAGAGGCTTAACCTACTGAGCCACCCAGGTGCCCCTTTTATACCTATTTCTAACATATGTATGTAGACACACATATATGTATTTATACATATGAAATCTAAAAGATATATAGATGGTAGTTCTGAGATCTAGAGTAACATCCTGTTTTAAGCCTGGTCAATGACTTGACTGTTTCTCATTGATCAGTTTCATTCTTTTGGAAGGCACAGTTGCCCTTGAAACCTCAACTATTACCATGAAGAATCTACTAATTCAGTTATTTTGCTGTTATCTTCCTGTCCTGGGGGTGTTTATCTTCCTTTCATTCCTTTCCCCCATCCCACCCCCAGTAGCTCCCTTTCTTCCCCCATGCCACTCTGTGAAAGCTCCCTTGGGAATTTATGGAGCAAGATTGCACCAACTTGCCCACCTATTTTCTTTTAGGTAATGGTTTTCCTACTCCTGTCTTCTCTTGTCTTTCTTATTCTTCTTTTCTAGATGTAAGGTTCCCCCTCCCTCCATGGATGTTTTGAGTTCCTCTTCTGAGATTGCTTGTCTCTCTTCCACTCAAGAAGATGAGTTGTCGTTTAACTCTGGAGAATGATATTGCAATATACTTATTCTTAATATCTAGCTTTGAGTGTTGCTTTCTTTTAAAAATACTAAGTAATATACTAAGTAATATTAAGTAATATACTAATATACTAAGAAATATAAAATAATATGAAGTTCAAAATAGTGATCTGACTCTTTGACATGGTTTTCAAACAACTTGGCATCTCAAGAATTATTTGTAAAATTACAATAACTTTTTTTCCAATCTGACTTACACTTCTGACTTTTCTCTTTCTGTCAGGAGGCATTCTGTAGTGGTTAAAGCCATGAGACTTTATGTCAGACAAGTTCAAATCCAAACTTTGTTAGTTGCCCTAGGCTATCTTGCTTCTTGTGCTACCCTCTCTGTGCCTCAGTCATCTCATCTATAGAATGAGGATGATAATACTTGTATTGTATGGTTAAAACTTAGTGCTTACTTACTCTAAGCTTACTTCTCTGCTAACATTTAATTTTCATAACAATCCAGTGAAGAAAGTATTATTAGTAATAGTCATATTTTACAAATAAAGAAACTGAGGCACAGGAAGGTTAATATAGGTATTCATAAGAGCAGTGTTTGTAAGTTTGTATTTTTTTTTGACTTAACACTATAGCACAAGCATTTTTCACAGTGACATAATTTGTAATGGCTTTGTAAGCATAAATTTTTTTAAAAGATTTTATTTATTTATTCATGAGAGACACACACAGAGAGAGGCACAGATACAGGCAGAGGGAGAAAGCAGACTCCATGCAGGGAGCCTGACATGGGACTTGATCCTGGGTCTCCAGGATCACACCCTAGGCTGAAGGTGGCACTAAACCACTGAGCCACCCAGGCTGCCCAGTTTTAATGGCAACATACTATTTCATTGTGTTGTTCTGCCTTAATTTAGTTTGGTATACTTAATTAACTACTGGCTTATTATCAGGCATTTGGATTGTTTTAGATTTTTCTTTATTGTAATGGACATATTTGAACATAAAGTTTTTCCATAATTCTGATAATTTATTCATCATAGATTCAAGAAGAAGGATTAGAGTCCTAGGGCTAAAACATCTTTTCAGGGTCTTTCTGTGTTGCTACAGTGGCTTCCCAAATTGTTGTATAAATTTGCACTCCCATTAGCATGAGAGTGTCTGTTTTACTGCCCTCTCCCTAGGTCAAAGTCATCATGTAAAGAGCACAAAGCAAAGATTAAAAACCCCAGTAATGTGCGGTATCTTTCATATCACCTAAGAGAATGGCTGATCTCTTTTATATTGCCAGCCAGCTTGCGCGGGCCCCATCATTCCTGCCAGCTTTCTCTTAAGCTACCAGATAATGGTCAGATGCAATGTAACCTCACTAGCAGAGTTTTGATGTTGAGGATTATGCCTTTCTTATCATGTGGATATTTAGGGCCTTTGTTTGACAAAGTCCAGCTAAATTGGGTAGATTTTAAAAACTAAGATATAATTCATAAAGTAGTATGAATGCAGATATTTTTATTGCATTCTTAACTTGAGATCTAATGAACATTTGTTGTTTTGGAACAGAGCAGAGATTGTGGCAGAGGATTTCCAAGAGTTTCTTTCCAGGAATTAAAAAATTTTTTTCAGTAAGTTTCCCCCCGCCCCAGGGAGGTGATGTTAATTTATTACATTCCCAAGTATGGATTCTGCAGCCAGAATTTATGTTCTTTCACCTACCAGCTTTTATGACATTGAACAAGCTATCAAACCTTGCCAAATCTCTATTTTCTCATCTGTAAAATGGGGATAATAATACCTATCACTTAGAGCTTTTTGGCAAAATAGGTACTACGTGTGAATTCTCTTGTGAGTACTCAAGTCACGATTTACTGCATGATTGAATTTCTGTTGCTTTTATAAAGGAATTGTTAGAATTAAAAAATTTTTTTTTCTGTAGCCATTTTGGTCCAGACTAGATGCTAATTGATCTTTGGTTTTGAAATCAGAAGGTGTTAACTAGACTGACTAAATCTAGTCTTTAATCCTAGCACCTGCTCATACCTCCAAAGAGAAAGCACAAATTAAATCAGGAATGCCACTCTCAGACTTGTGTTTACAACACTCTAAAAAAACAATGCTCATAAATATAAACACCTGCTAGAGAATCTTAAGAAAGAAAACATAATGGAGCTCTGGTGTTGGAAGCATGTGTGTGGGCACAACATCCTCCTTTGACTTCTTGCACTTTAAAGCAAGTACACACTTTCAGGAAAAACTAGTGATCCACCTGCAGGCACTCCTAACCTCATTTTTTGTATTTTTTCCCCTGCTTCCTCAGTCAGAAAGGATAGATCAGGGCAGATGTTCCAGGATGCAAGAGAATGGTCATAATAATAACCACCATCACAAAAGCAGAAATACCTTACATTTATTGAGAGCATATAAGGTGCTGTGGTCCTGTGTTTAAGCACTTTCCATATCTTGTCTTTACAGTAACCAGAGAAGAAAGTGCTACTATTATTCCTAGTTATAGAGAAGAAAACTGACTGTTTAAGTGACTTGTTCAGAGCAAGTGTGTATGAGGTCTGGAACATAAGCACAGGCCTTGCTGACTCCGATTTCTTGGGTCTCTCTTAGATGTCTGAGTATGAAATCCATAAAATCTAGAGGATGCTATGAAGAATGTGACTAAAGGCAGAAAATGTCATAAAAATAAAAAGTAGGGAGGAACACCTTGCATATTATCTAGACTAACCATACTTTCTCTGTATAGTTACGGAAACTGAGGGACAGGGATGAAACTTTCCAGAGATCACACAAACTATTCTGTGGCCAAGTAGGGACACATATGGCTGTAATTTGCTGTTAGCTTTTTAAGAACTTTTTATCATGAAAAATTTCAATCACACACAAAAAGTAAAGAGAATACCATAATGAATCCCTTATCATTCAGTTTTACAATTACCCACATTTTGCCATTATTGTTGATTTCTTTTCTTTTGATGGCTGTATTTTAGCTCTTAAGTAAGGAGAATTGAAAGATTACTGGAAATACCCAAGAATTCTTTTTATCTTAGTTTCAGCTTTAAACAAAATGCTAGTATGAGGACATGTATGTTCTTACTAACTAATATTCCTTATCTAATTATAATATCCCTTCCAAAGCCAACTGAGGCAGAGGGAAAAGGTACTTGGAGCAAGAATAATAATTAGTCTTGTAGGTTTAGCTTGTAGTATTAGTATTTGATGTTAAATGGCTTGCTTTTTAGTGAAATTCTCATTGGACTTGTTCCCCATTTGATCTTCTATGCCCCTCCACCCCACAAAGGAGGCACATTTTAACAAATCTCTTCAAACTAGGACATTGGAAAGATCAAAGAAAAGATGCCAGAGTCTGTCCATTAGTTTTTTTAGGAACAATGGTTCTCAAGCATCTTTTTGCTTAAAATCCTACTATTTTTGTTAGTAGTAACATTTTTATTATTTCACCTTTGCTAAGCACCAACAATTAGCTAGGCACCAGTTAAGAACAAAGAAAATCTGTTTCAGCACTTAGGTGCTCAAGGTCCAGTTCTCATGCCCCTCTGCCCTCTCTGTGTCATTTCTGTGCCCAGTATTTGTCTTTGAAGTTCAATAGACCCAAAGAGCTAAGCACAAACTGCCAAATATCAGAGTCAGCTGCTCAGGAGTGTCTTTAAGCGGTAGCTTGGCTCTCCCAAGGAGTCAAGGGGTAGCATCTCTGCCAAGAGGGCAGAGAGTAAGTAGTTAGACCAACAGAGAGGAGGCTTGAGAAGTTCCTTTAAAAAATCAGTAAAGCTCCAGACCAAGAAATTTATCTCTGAAGACTCAGGAGGAGAGAAAGGGTCCATGCTTAAAATGCCAAAACGTAGCCCAGCAGATTGATTCTGTGCAGCCAGTATCAATCATGCAGATAGATTTTGCTGCAAAATGGTCCAATGTTCCTTTTTTCTCCTCTCCTCTGACTTAGGAGTCCACATGGTACATGAACAGTGAGTGAAGAACGGGTAGATATTTTAAGACATCTTAATAAGGTGGGGATGGCTGAAGCTAAATATGAATTTCCCAGTTCTCCATTCTCTATATACATGAAATAAAATTCCTGTATTGAACTGCCAACAAGTATCTGTTTCAATGGAACTCTGAGTTGTGTTATGAAATCAAAGGTTGAGTATTTCTTTTTTTTTTTTGAGTATTTCTTTAAGAAAAGAGGGTTTTGAAACTAATTACTTGCCCTTGATAGGGTCTATTTCTATAGAATCACATTTTAGATGATTCTAATGTATTAATGATCTACTAAGAGTTTGGGACTTATTTTTGTTTTTCACAATTTAAAAAAATGTGTAACTTTTTAAGGTTATAAAAATGATATATGACCACTGAAGAAAATTTGGAAAATGTATAAAAACACAAAGAAAAATTGATCCCCTTAGACTTTCCCCCCAAAAAAACCACTGATAGCATCTTGGTATATGTTCTTTTAGTCTTTTTTTCTGTAAATAATTATTCATACTATCATAATTTAGTTATTAATTTTCCTGTCATTGGAACTTTAACTTACCAACTGTGAAAGAAGTAATACATAATTCAGGTCAAATAAAAAAAAAGTCAGCTAGAATTTATAGGATTGATTTTATAATTTTAAGACATCAATGGAGAAATTGTAAAGCCCATTGTCCTAATACATGTTATAATTCCCTTTAATCAGCAACAATGGCTAAAACATGTGATCTAAAATTGTAGCATTTGCTTACAAACAGAAAATAGCAGAAACAAAGAGAAACTATATGAACTTGCAGGCAATAAGAAAGCCTTGTGTTACTTAGCATTTAAAATTGTCAAAGATAGAAATTAAAAGTACAAAAGTTGAAGCATTGGTGACCATAGTGAGGCCTCCAGACATGAGTCAGACACAAAAAATGCTCAAACTCATTTAAAAAGCTCTTTGTCATGGTCCAAAAAAACAACATTTTTAGTGTTTTCCTTTGACTTCACATCCCGCTATTGCAAGTACATGGCTAATTATTATCTGAATGATATCTATTATTCCTGTGTTCTAACCGGATATGATCCAAATATGGCCACAAACACATTATAGTTTGCAGTGAAATCAAAAGAGTAAGATAATTCTGTTTTAAAGGGTTAATGGTATTTTCACTCCTCTTCAGTTCAAATCATAGACAATGATTTTACTGTTGTCTATTCTAGGCAGCTGTGCAGAATAGTAAAGATTTGGAGATCTTTGTAGGCAGGAGAAAAATTAAGCCTTTGTATACTTTTTATTCAGTATATTCTACCCAACACCCATGTGTAAGAGTTGGATTTGGGAGTTGCAACAGGCTAAGGAAAGTTTGCACAGATAAAGAGAGTTATTCTAAATTTGGTGCCTACTAAGCTCTGAATCACAAAGTGCAATTGCAAATCTTCTAGAAATGATATATAAAACATCCTTTTCTAACCCTGCCCACTATATTCTGTGGGTTTCATCTTATTATTTTTGAATAATGAATGTATGAAAAAGAATTAGCTGTAAAGCTAGCAATTACCTCATCACTTTCAGTTCTCAAACAGTTCTGTTCTTAAGCCTCTGAGAAGTGGAGTGGTTTTGTGGAAGAACATACCCATATATGGAGGAAAAGTAAAAATACGAATATAGTTTTAAATGACTGAAAAAAAGGATTCCAAATAATTAGGTGCTGTGGCCACAATTGAAAAGTTATAAATAAAATCATTGGCATTTGCATTTGGGTCCCAGGATGGATTGTTAGGTATCTTTCTTTATGTCTATTTATGCTTAGTATGAAAGCAAACTATCCTAACATCATAACTGGAAAAAGTGCCCCAGGGTGACAGGGAGGGGGAAAATGGGGACAGGAAATACCATTTGGATCTAGGATCTTAGTCCATTTGTCACTTTGGGAATCATTTCTAAGAAAGAGTTTAAAATCCTAATGCCTTTTCTTATCTCACTTTTATATTTGTTGGGGAAGGAGTAATAATAATAACTACTATTGAGCACTTAAATGTGTATTAGGCATTCCTTTTTTAGTATCTCAATCATCACAACAATTCCATATGTTAATCAAAAGCTTACTATGGCTAAGGAGGCCCCAAATAGTATTGGCCCCAGTTACCCCTCTGCCCTCATTTCTCACTACTTTCCTTAAAATATACCCTCCCAGCCATGCTGACCTCCTTCTTCCTCACACACAATATGCACATTCCCACCTCAGGTCCTTTGAACTTGCTGATCTTTCTGCCTGGAATGCTTCTCTCCCAAATATCTGCATGGTTTGCTCTCATTTCATTCACAACTGCTCAAACTTCAACTTAACAGAAAGGCCTTCCCTGATAATCACAAAGAAAATGACATCCCTTCTCACTCTCTGTCCCCTTATCCTGCTTAATTCTTCTTCAGAGCACTTATCACCATTAACCATATATATTTGTTATTGTTTCTCATCCTCTATTAGAATTCAAGCTCCTTGAGAATAGGTCTCCCCCAACCCTGGTGATTTTTTCGTCAATGCTTAGAACAGTGCCTCCTATATAGTAGACGTTGATTGTATTTGTTGAGTGAATGGATGAAACTGAACCTCAGACTGGTTAAGTAACTTGCCCAAGGATACACAGTACAGTGGCAGGACCAAAATTAGAACTTGTGTCCTTCTGAATCCAACAGGTGGCTGAGGATATGACATTTGAACTGAGCTTTAAAAGATAAGTAGAACTTAATATTTATAGTCTGCTATTGCTGAAATGATATTGTATACATGTAGCTTTACGTCATCATTCTTCATTATTATTTTTATTCCACTTAGGAATAAACCTTATGGGGATGGCAAATCACACAATACCATAAGGATAGCTAGTCAACTTGCTTGCTTCATAATCTTTTCCCTGTCCATCCACTCAATAGGCAATGGCTCCTGGCCTTTAAACCTATGATCCAGGTATGAAATCTGGCATGAGAGGAGACTTGATGTGTTCTCACTGCTCACAGACATGTTCAGATGAGCTTCTTAATCCATGGGATGCACTTAGCCCAGCACCTGGCCCTTGGTCTCAAAATGGTAATAATTATTAGCATTATTATATTATCATTTTTCCCCTTCACCCTTAGGCTCAGTGCCCAGCACAATCTATGTCCCCAGATTTCCCTGGACCACATTTTTCTATCAGCTCTGTTGTCTCTGTGCGTTGGACAAACCCTGTGTTATTCCAGTCTTTGGCACCTCTTACCTGAAGGCAGTGTAAGCACTTGGTTTGCTCTGACCTCTGATGTTGACATGGGGGAATCCTGAATACCTATGTGTAGCATCTCCACAGGTATTTCATTAGCCTTTTGGCAAACTGCAATTGTGCATGGTCTTCAAGAAAACTTGTGGCTTATTTCACTAAAAATTTGCGTTTAATCCAGAGAAATATACATCTCACTTTTCTCTTTCTGGTATGTTTAATGATTTCCCTAGAGTTTACTAGCATTCACATGCTGTTTCTCATTCATATGAAAGGGTCATGATCTTTAGAGTCACACAATCATTTACAGGCTGTGTGACCCTGAACGAATTATTTCACCTCTCTGAACCACAGATTCTCCATCTATAACATGGGGAAAATAATGTATATCTTACATAGGAGTTGTAGATAGCATAATGTATTCAAGACACCCAGGAAAATGCCTGGCATTTGCATCGAAATTATTTTTGTTGTGATGAAGAGACTGATGATGAAGATAGATGTCCTAAGTAATGTTGAGAAGCCACAGTTCCTGATATGCTCCTGCTCTCCTTTGAAGTATGTTCTATTTAAACCTTTGCACTTCCCCCTTATTTCCATAGCTGCAAAGGAAGTTCCTATGGGCAATGCTCAGGGCAAGGAGGACTCAGCAATGTAATCCTCAGACCCAGAAGAGCATGGCCTTTCTTCATCTGTCATCATACAGGCCATGCTGTGAGCTGTGGAAATTTTCTTTTTTGCTTCAAACAACTCTATAAATAACTCCAATATCTTTGATCTCTCTTTTAGCACCACCTTAGACCATCTGTTATTAGACCTTAAGCTCATTTTCGCTCTGTTCTTTTTGCTTCTAAAATGCTCTAAGAGGTTTACTAGTGCACTGTGAGCCCCTAGAGAACAGGAACCATGGCTTATCTAGCCTCAGCACAAAGCACAGTGCCTGGAGAAAATGTTCAGTATGTTTGTTGCTTGTAATGGGTGTCTATGTTCTTGATAAGTTTTCCCCTTCTCTTCCATCATCCTGCTATACCTATACATATTTCTATCATCTGATTTTTTTTTAATTTTTTTATTTATGATAGTCAGAGAGAGAGAGAGAGAGAGAGAGAGAGGCAGAGAGAGAAGCAGGCTCCATGCACCGGGAGCCCGATGTGGGATTCGATCCCGAGTCTCCAGGATCGCTCCCTGGGCCAAAGGCAGGCGCTAAACCGCTGCGCCACCCAGGGATCCCCTATCATCTGATTTTTATACAGACATTTTACACATTTTACAGCTTGATTTTTTTCTCCTGGTTTTTACTTTGATAGGCTTATATTTTCCTTATTTTTGGTTTTAGATTTTTAAAAAAGGATTTTATTTATTTGAGAGAAATATAGCACACGTGCATGAATGAGTGGGAGAGGTGGAGGGGATTTAATATATTTTTAAAATATGTATACTCTCAGTTAAATGCTTTAGCTGCTGGAAATACCTGTATGGTCATGAGAGCTTTTGGGAAGTTTCTTGATAGTATATTTTACCCTGTTGCTTCCCTCTCTGACATCTTAAATGGAGAGCAGAGTTTCCCTCCCTTTCAGCACACTTTTTATAACATATTAAATTTCTTCCTTTCTTTAAAATAGGAATTTGTACCTCCTTCATATATTTCTGGCAAATTTCCCAGGCTTTGGGAAATTAATTTTGGCCATTACCCTAGCAAGCAAGAGAACTATCTTTCACTTTATATTCATAATCTCTGTTTTTTTCTTGTGTCTGAATCGTATTAATTCTACTAGCCCACTTCTACTTTTGTTTTAATAATAATAACTAACATTTGTGTAATGCTTTACAGTTTAAACAGTATTTTCACATTCACTATTTCATTTGAGCCTAACAACTCTATGAGAATGGCAGAACTTGTACATTATTGCTCTAGTTTCACAGATGAGAAAAAACAACCATACTCCAGAGAGTTTAAATGATTTATTTTGGGTCACATAGTTTATAAGAATTAGAGCCTTGGACTTGAATCCAGTTTTCTGATTCCAAATCCTATTTATTCCCTACTGTTCCATATTATGTATATCTGGGAAGGCTCCTAGTGACTAGTTCTAAATATTTGGCTTCATAGGTCATCTTGATTATTTTCAATCTTGTTTGTTTTTTTTTTCTTTTCTTTTTTTTAAGTTTGTTACTGAAATCTGTCCAAACCCACCTCTTGGAACCCACATCTCCACTCTCCCTTGGCTCAGCACTCAGCTAAAATAGTCCATCTTTCAGGAAAGCATTTCTGACTCTCCAGATTGGATTAGGTGACCCTTCTTAAAGCACCCAGTTCATCTCCGTATTCCCCATATGCCTCCATAATTATCCTTTTCCTTATCTACATCTCCAAGTACCAGACTATAAACTATGTCAGGACAAGGGCCAGCCCATCATTCTACTTCTGTGACCAGAATCTAGCACATTGCCTGGCACATAGTAGGTATTCAGCTACTATTTAAGAAATGAATAAATAACTAATAGCAACAGGAGTGGAAAGGTACTTTGTGTAGCTAATCAGAAGAAATCCCAGAGAGGGTCTCGAGGAAGTCTTGTTTTGTTTTGTGTGTTTGGGGGAAGGGTTGCATTGTGTAGGGTGCAAATGTAGAACAGAGCATGTGATTATGTGAAGGGACAAGTCATCACAACGCCATTTCTCTCAAATACAAAAAATAGCCCTGTGACATTTCTTATAAAAGAGAAAGAGTATATTCAGTAGTGAACTGTTTCTTTTTTCTTTAATTGTTGATGATTGTTCTTTAGAGTCTGTGCCTTTTCATAGGTCATGTTCTTATGATTTTTCTTGTGAAGGCAGAAATGTCAAAAAAATAACCAAGCAAGTAAACCAATTAGAATAATGATTTTTGAAATTACACATCTCTTTGAAACTATTTTAGAAATACTGATTTATCAAGATAACCAGAAAACAGCGGATGCTTTTACATTCATGAAACTAATATTGACTTACTTAACTCCAGCCAGTCATGTGTAGTCTGAATTGATAGTGGGACCCTAAGTTGAAAACAAAAAGTGTTAACACCATGTTTGCATGTTTCAATTCATCTAGCTGCCCAAAGTTACCATTATCCTTAATGCTGTGTTTATGTCTCTATCATTTTTTTTGTGTGTGTCTCTATCATTAAGGTTGCACTTGAAGTTTTTTTTTTATAGCAAAACTCTGTTACTAGAGGTGTATAACTCCATTATAAAAATCCCTTTTGGCATACATAGTCTTTGCCTGTGGAAACAAACAAACCTCAGTCTAATCACTGGGTGAACTGAGAATGGAAAAGGAAAACAATTGCTTCTAGTTATTATTACCTTTTTTTTAGCCGTTTAAAACAAAGCAGTAGCCAGAGGGTATGAATGGCCTGAATATAAAATAGTGTTATTGAGTTTTGTGTGTGGAGTTATTGATTTCTTGATATCTCAAGTTTGGAAACTCTTTTCTCTGTTAAAGCCAAGTTCAAGCATCTGCTCTCAGTTTTGCCTTCACCTACCTTCATTTTCTTTCGTGATTTGAATGTACCTGCTGTTTGGGAATGGAAATTCTTGAACAGCCTGAAGTGACATCAGAAATGAAAAAAGAAGCCAAGCTCTCTTCTTGTATGGAGAAAGGACATGATTTCTCATGTTAGGGTAAATTTCAGGTCAAGTATGATAATAAGAATGAAGAATAATGCTTCAGGTTTAGAATGATTCCCTCTGTCTTTCCAGGACTGTTTCCTAGAGGCCAAATCTTTTCTGAAAATGCTTTTTTCTTCCCTCAAGTGAGAAAAGGCTGGGCCTTCCCTCCTTCACTCAGGGAAAGGCTTTGCTAAGGCCCCCAAAATCACCTGAGGCTCTATCTAGGACTCTAAACAGGGACCTCTGAAAGCAACAGAATGTCACTGGGCCTTGGGGCAGCTCTGAAACAAGCTTACACAGGACTTTAAGGGCCCTCCTAGAGTAAATAACCATGAAGTTTGCTTTCGCTTTTCCTTGGTCGTTGGTATGTGCTGTTCCTTCTGGATTCCTCTCTACAAAAGCTCCATCTTTTTTCTGACTGACTCCTACAGGTTCTCACAACTTAAGTTTCATCTTTTCTTGGAGACCTTTCCTGATCCCTTTTCATTGCTCTATCTCTATTTCCACCATATCACATTTGTTACGATGCCTCCCTCTTTTATAGGCTATAAGCAACCTGACATCTAGCACAGTGGCCAGCACATAGTGGGCATTCAGCAAATGGCTGTTGAATGCATTATTAAACAAATAGGCTAAACTAGCTGAATTTGAATTAGTTTAATATGACACCAATATATTTGAAACTGTTGCTACCTTTCACAAAAAGAATCTACTTTCATTGAATTGCCTCTGCTGATTCAGTTCAGATGGTCCCCTATCAACAGAGATCTCAAATTGAACTCTAAACCCTCCACCCTATGCTGTGAGTTTCCTTAGAAACATTATCCTTGCTGGTTACTGCCTCTTATGGGAGAAGGTAATCTCAAGAAGTAGTTACCTGGTTCTGGATGCAACTTACCTGATGAGTTGTTCTAAAAATAACAGCTTTTAGAAAAAATGATAACTGATACAACTTTTATTGTTTTGGAGAAAATTCAGATTTGGGTAAATACATTAAGCTGGTCTTAAAAGCAACTATTAAAAGGGTTCATCTGAGAATCTGAGGATGTTCCTCTAGATGTGAGGTATTTAGTCTGCTAGACTAGACTTTTATGTCTCATTGAAAGTAGTGGCTTATTTATTTGGATTTGATCACTAAGGAAGTCAAGGGAATTGTTACCCTGAGTATTTGAAATGAAAGAAGAGTCTAGAATCCAACAGTTCTTTCTGAGCTTTTGCTGGGATTTTTTTGAATGGCATTGAACAACCATAGGTTTGCTTTTTTTCAGATTATTAGGGATTCATTAATGGAACTATCCATAAAGACAATTTAGAAATCAAAGATCTATACAGTAAGAAGGGAAAGAATCCCACAGGTGCTACAATGACCCATTTTATTTAGGTACTATAGGACACATGCTATCTTTCCTATGTATGATATCTCCTCTTATTTGCATTATTTATAAACACCTCTACCTCTGAATGAAAATGGTAACGACCATGGTGTAACTGTATTGCCTGGCCCTCCTGCCTGATTCAGGAGTATTTTGTTAACTTGAATTAACATTATAAATCATGAATGTTGAAATGGGAATTTGGAAAGACTCCCATCATTGTCATTTTAGTACCTCTTTGATATCTATTTTTTAAAAGATTTTATTTATTATTCATGAGAGATAGATAGAGGCAGAGACATAAGTAGAGGGAGAAACAAGCTCCCTGCGATGAGGGTGAGCCTGATGCAGGACTTGATCTCCGGACCTCAGGATCACGACCTGAGTCAAAGACTGATGCTCAACCACTGAGCCACCCAGGTGTCCCTCTTTGATATCTATTAATTTAGGCTTATTGCCATTAACAGCTTAGACATATTAATGATCATTAAAATATCACATATTTTGTCATACTTTCCAATTATAAAAATATTTTCATAAATGTTAACTAATGATATACAATAACCCCATGAAGTAGGACAGATTTTATTATTTTCAGATGAGGGAATAGAGGTTTAGACAGGTCAAACAACTGACTTTGATAAGATTTATCCTACATAATAACATCTTTAGCTTATAAGACTCATTTTTTTTAATGCAAAAGCAAAACACCCGGCATGTTTTGAGTAATACCTTTTATTGGACAAACTGTACAATATTGACAGAGAGGCTTCTCTGCCTACAGAAATCCTTTCCTCAGAGTCAATCCCTTACTGACCTAGAGGTGTTTTCTATATCCACAAAGCTCCTCTGTCAATATTCCACCATTAGTCCAATAAAGGTATTACTTGAAACTTGACTCTACATTTTGTCTGACCAATAAAGGCAAGTAATTAAAAATATTGAGTTAGGAACCAAGACATATTGGGTATTGTGATGCTCTAGTAGCTACATCTTGGAAAATAATTTACTTCTGCACTATTAAAATATAACTTTTTTAAAGCTGGTAGTCTGAATTTTTCCGAAAACCATTCTAGATTTTCAGAGCCAGGTGTACTTCAGAATGCCTGTTTCATGGCCCCCTTTACAGTTGGAGGGATCATGGATGAGGCAATAAGCAGCAGATGATAATGAAAAAGAACCAGAAAGTTAAAACATTAAGCAGGCAAGACAGGGCAACTCTTTGGAGGAGGAAAGGCAGAAACATAGAAGGGTCTTTAGTTCTATTCTCTGCCACCCATCCTTGATTTAGCAAAAGTAGGATGACTTAGTTTTATGTACCCATTCATGGATTGTTTTTATTCAGAACCCAGAGGTCTGGCCTTACTAAAGAAATGGGGCATTCCTAATAGTATTCTGTTTGAAACCTTATAGCCATCAACCATTTCCATCCTAAGTCCACACCCAAAACACTCCACTTTGTGCTATACTTGTAAGGAATGATTAATCATTATACTAAGATGTAAGCTCCTTGGGTTAGGATTTTTTTTTCTCTCTGATTTTTTGCTTTTGAACCTAAGCATCCAGAACAACTCCTGGTATATACAGTAGGGACTCAATAAATAGTTGTTGAATGAATGAATGAATGAATGAATGAATGAATAACATGGATAGATCTGGAAAAATTGAGAAGGGGGAGAGAGAACTTTAGGCAGAAAGTACACGATTAAATTCTGGGGCAAGAGTGATGTGTTTGAGGAGAGTGAGGAATCTAGCTAGCAGAGAAGAGAAGACTTATCGGTAAGTATTGCTTGTTGTATGTAAAAGACCTCAGGCAAAATCATAACTTAGGTGCTGCACTTTCAGAGAGCAACCTTAGTCTAGGTCACAAATTTTAAAGGCTGACAGGCCAAGCAGAGATTCCTTAACTTTAGTCTGTAACCTTAGCACCCAGCAGATTATAATTTTTTTTAAATGATGGATGAATATATGTCAGGATAAGTAAACCCCCAGAGGATCATTGTGAGGATGAATTGAGATAACATAAGTAAAGTTTTTGAACAGAGTGATTCGTATGGAGTGTTTGATAAATTATTAGCTCTAATCTTAACAATGATCCTGGATGGTAGATATTATTATCTCCATTTTACAGATGAGAAAGTAAGACTCAGAGAGGTTAAATAACTTGCTTAAATTACCCAGCTACTTTGACTCCATAACTTGTGTGCTTTTCCCTTTTCAAGACTTGAGTCATTTCTGTTGGGTACAGAAAATATATGGACCAGAAAATACCATTTTATTCTGTTCCACTAAGAGTCATTGTGAGGCAAATCTTGGAAATGTTCAAAGATAGTACAGAATATAAATGAAAGCAGAATTAGGTTATTGCTTTTGCTAGACAACATGATATTGTGGTTAAGAGACTAAAATCTGGTATTGGACAGATTTAGGTGAGAGTTCCAGCTGCTTCACTTAATGAGCTATGTGACCTTCAACAAGTTACTTAACTTCTCTGTCTCAAATTTCTCCTCTGTAAAATGGAGATTAGAATCAACATCTCTCTCATAAGATAAAATAAAGTGATGCATTTACCTGGTTAGTACAGTGCCCAGCACATGGCAAGCAGTCCACAGCACCCACATATATCCCATTTTGGTTATAAAGAATCGGCTTTATAATTGGATTTGTTTCTTTGAGTCTTGCTTGATAACAATTAAATTGGCACCATGGAAGCAGTAAGAAGTCAGTTTTGAAGTGGGCACTCCATTAAGACAAATGGCTTGGAGGGGATGCTCCCACTTCCCTTGATGCTATATTGTTTTAGTCTGTCTAGCTGGAGAGCAAACCAAACAGCAGTGTATTGATTTACGGTATAAAGACGCTACCTTTACAAGATGAAGGGCTAGAAACTTTATTTTCTTTTAATGAAAGTTCAGCTTCTGTAGACCACAGCCAAGTCAGCTAGGAGGAACAAAGAAGAATGTGGGGTTTTTTTCCCATCTAAAGATTTGATTGCTTTTAATCTCATGGGAGAACAGCATCAGGAGGTATTATTAAAGCATTAGCCCAATAACCTCTTGAAAAGATGGTGACGAATGTAAGCTTATGACCTCAAACTGATTTTTTAAAAACACTAAATGATACCAAAAAGTGGCATAAATCTGTCTTGTACAAGGAACTGGCAACTCCCAGGTTAGCCAAGGAAAATTCATTCAGTTATTTATTTTATAGAAAGTCATACCATACTATACTTACAGTAATTGGTATTTTGGAAAGATAGCTGTTTGTTAATAAAGTCTCAAATAGTGTTATTTTCTTCAGTTGCAGCTCTTTATCCTGGAGAATGTTTTAGGTATTTACCTATATCCTAGAAAAGAGTAAGAATATAGATGCAAATAATGTGATGAAAAAAATAATTCTTTGGTTTTGAAGGACTGTATAAATTCTCCTTAATAGAATTCGGGAATGTGGCAATCAATTTAAAAACTTTTAACACTCAACAGTTAATGTTTAACATTTTAAAACATAGTATACTTGCTCTGGATGGTTAACATGCATAAATATTAAAACCCATTGATAGTATGTTTTAACACAATTCACATTTGAGATTTGAAAAAATGGTTGAAACTAATAGTCAAATATTAAGTTCCACATTAAATTTTGGGTCCCACATTATATTTTCTTTTGTTCTTTTAAATGAACTGTTTTGAAATTAAATATTAGAACAGACTTTTAATGAAAATACAGAAATATAAAATATATATGTTTTGTTCAACAGATAATAGCATAAAATCAAGACATAAGAAAAACTGGAAGATAGAAGAGCTTTTGTGTATTATGGCTAGAGGTTTCAAAGAAAACTAAGCATCAAAATATTAGAACACGCTAACAGAACTCCATTGTCACTAAAACTAATTAGTGTTCTGCTGTTTAATGCAAAAGCCTACATGCTGTCTTGACCTTTTTACACGTCGTGTCTAAGGTTGTGCCATAAAACAGAGGGAAGCACAGAATGCCTCCAGATAGCCTCAGAGGTTTTCTTTTTAAGTAGTTCAATTGATTGTAACAATGCAGGCTGTGTATAGGACTTATTTAAAGGTGCTGTTTATTAGATCTTGATTACAAGGAGCCAGTGAATTAAAGTAATGTCATGCTAGGGAACAGTTTCCAGGGCAGAATGACTGCCATTTCTTTTTAATGTGATGCTGCATGGTTTAAAATACACTTACCATAGAATGCATGACTTTGAAAGTTAGCTCTCAGTAAACCCACAAGACAGGCAGAATGTAGAGCTGCGGATTCTCTGAAGAAAGTATAATAAAGCAAGATTTTCATGGTGCAGCAATGCAATGCTAAGAAACAGTTATTGAAGAAGATAACCCAGCAGGATAGTAACTTGCAACACATAGGGCCTTTCATTTGAAAATCCCCAGGCAGTTTGGAGGCTGTGACTCATGAGCATCCCTGCAAGGCAGATGTGGTTTGGTAGTTTAGCAAGTGTCATTTTCCCCTGTTTTGGGTCTGACTCAAAGTGTTTTCAGAGATTTGTCAAAGGAGAGAAAGAAATGCAGAATCTTCTGTGGCTCTCCAAGGCTTCCACAGTGGAGTCTACACTCCTTAAAACAGCTCACAAAGTTTAAGAAACCCAGGTATCACAGTTGTTTAGTGCACAGACTGTGGGGTCTGATAGGTCAGGGTTGTTTGTGTTCAGGCTTTGCCATTTAGACAGCGTGAGACCCCTGTAAGAGGTAAGATATGTAACCTCCTTAAGCGTCTATTTTTGCATCTGTGAAATGTGTATGATTATAGTACCTACCTTATGGGATCGTAGGGAAGATTTATAGATGTAGTGCATGTAAGATGATTAGCACAATGCATAACATATAGCGTGTATTCAATAGATGGTGGCTAATGACAACAATAATGACTGTTGCCTACCTTTCTAGCCTTATCACCTGTCACTCTAAGTACCAAATCAGCACTCTTTATTTGTCACCACATGGATTACTTGCTTTTCCAGAACACGTCATGAATTTTATAAATATTGTGGGTGTGGAATATAGATTACATGTGAGCTTCCCATATTAGACCTTGAGTTTCTCGATGGCAGAAGTCACTCTAAGTACCAAATCAGCACTCTTATTTGTCACCACATGGATTACTTGCTTTTCCAGAACACGTCATGAATTTTATAAATATTGTGGGTGTGGAATATAGATTACATGTGAGCTTCCCATATTAGACCTTGAGTTTCTCGATGGCAGAAGTCTTGTGCCTGACACACTTAGTCAATGATGGTTGGAATGGGACTTCTGCAAGGGTCCTTTGTTGGCTTTCATAGAGCAGCATATCCCACAGTGGGCTCCAAGACACATCAGTCTCATTAAAATATTTGTTAAAAAGGAGTTCTTGGTTAACCTAGGATTCCACCAATGGTTGCTCAGGTCTGCAGCCCACGAATTATCAAATTATCATCGATCCTTTTTTCCTTATCTCTCCCCACCTGAACATCTCACAAAGACCTGTTAAACTGTCCTTTGTAATGTCTTTGGTACTTGTCCCTCTTTATTCATGCTGCCAGCACTCTATTTCATTTCAAACCCTGATCATCTGGCAAGACAACAGGTTAAGTGGCCATTCATGTCTCTCTTCTCCATTGCATTTGCTTACTGCTCTCAGGTAAATGTTCATCATACAACTTCCTGTCATCAAAAGCATGGTTTTAAACCTGGGTTTCCTTCCAGAGGATGTTGGGGATGGGTGGGGATGCTGGCAGATGGGGGTCTCGATTCTCTATATTTGCTCCAACCAGAAAAGTTCTATGTGTATCTTTTTTATATATTGAGAATAAGATTTTGTTTCAAGAAAAGATTCTGAATCACAGAAGTCGAAAGGCACCGGGGAAAGCTTATTCTTTTGGCACTCAGGACCCCCCATAATCTGGTCTGAATTTTTTGTAGTATTTTCTCATTACTCTTTTTCACAAAATTTTGCTCAAATCTGTCTAATCATTATTTTTTTGGCAATCCTTATATTTCATCTCTATGCCTTTGCTTGAGCTATTCTAGTAATGAACACTGATTCTGTACCAGCCACTATACTAAGAATTTTGCCATTATAAAACATCTCAGATATTAACAAAAACTCTATGAGGAGCTGCTAATAATTATTCCCATTTTCCCGATGAGACTTAATGAAGTTGAGTATTTTGACTAGAGCCACACAGTTAATAAAAGGCAGAGCCAGGACTTAAACCAGGCCTATTTAACTGTAAAATCACATGTTCATACATGCTACCTGATAACTTTCTCTTCTCCCATGTAATTACTGTCCTTCTTTCAAGTCTACTTCTTCCAAGAAATCTTCTGTGACCTCTATATCTCATAATATTTCTCCCTTCCATGAACTTCTCAACACTTACTATCTATTCCATTCATTTGATAATTACACATATACATATACTGCCTGCTATATTTTTAGGGGCAAATGTTTAGCTTTTCCAGTACATTCTCTGTGGTCATGGAAATATGGTATCAAGTCTTCCCTCCAGGCTTCCACAACTTTTAGATCAGTGCTTTTCCAAAGGCAAGGAATCTGGGTTGACTTGAATACATAGTGGAAAATGTTCCAAAAGATTGAATTTTAGCTCTTACTAACTGGGGCTGGGAGGAGTGCAATGGGATGATGGGGCTGGAGCCCAGCATTTTGTCCCTCGGATTGTTTAGTTGTTATAAAGGGAAAAGGAGACGCTCCATATTGCCATTTAACATTGTTTTCAGAAGCAAATAAGACCACATGTGAAAGAAGTTTTAAAATGCCTTAATCAAAAAAAAATGCCTTAATCCTGTGTACATGCGAAGTATAGTTGTAACATCAGTATGTACAGTTAGTAGAGTCAGACAAGAAAGTCCTGCAGAAAGAGATGAGTTGGAACAGAACAAGGGAAACTCAGCTGAGCTTGGCAATCATGGTCATATCAGCAATCCAAAGGATTTATTATTTTCAGTGCAACATTGCTATCCCTTTAACCATCACTTAGTGCAGCCCTAAGCTTTCCATGATCAGAATCAACCTCCCAGGTCAGCTAAGCCAGAGACTAACCTAAACAAAAGATAATATTTGCAATTTAAAAAAATGTACTGGCCAGAATTTAAACATGTGTTAAATTAAAGAAAGGCCACTGCATACCATGCCAAGTCTCTTTTTGTTGTCTGGAGAGTTATAACAATCCTCTCCTGGCAGTTAGTTTTAAGATCATTAAATGATCCTCATTTGCAATATATTTGCAGAAGATTACAGCCATCTAAATTGACCCTGAAGGAAGACTTATTTCATTAATGGGCTGTCCTGTGCTAATGCATAAAGCTAGAAAAATATATCTATTAAATTCTTAATGTGTAAATGATGTTTCTGGCTTTCTTCTTAATTACAAAGCAAAATGAGCCTGAAGTGCACTATGTCTAGGAAAAAATGATCAATTTAATCCATCTTTCAGGGGAAGAACTTTTTTAGTCGATCTCCAAATTCCAGCTGGAAAAGCTCTTCCTGGGTAGCAGGCTCTGGACTTATTGCTTCCATCACTTATTGCAGTGCTACGGCAAAATGTGCAGCCTGGCAAGCTATGTATGGTACATTTTTCTCTGGATTTCAATGAACACAACAAAGAGGTGATTTGAGTTCTTAGAGATGTTCCCTCCTCTGTTTCACGCAGTAAGCCCAGCTTCTGCTAACTTTTCCTTGAGGAATTACTCAGGGGCTTTCTGTGCTTTGGTGCAAATGCATAACAAGAGTGAGCACAAATTTGAAAATGAATGATATTGTGCTATTGCTAGCTTATTATATACATGCTGAATATTAATGCAGCTATAGAGATTTACTGTACATATAAATTTCCAGTGTATGGTAGAATCGCCTAACTAAAATCATAATATAATATAATGATAAGGGTTCTTAAGAGCAACTCCATTTATCTACTGTAAGGTTGTTTACAATGGCAGGCAATATTTGCATGGAAAGTTCAGGGGTTTCTGATCTTAGATGGTAGTGATGGTACTTTGATTTGCCAGGGCTTTACCTGGTTAATACTAGTAATTCTCTTTAGACAAAAACACAAATACACCAAATGTTTTCTCTTCCCAGTTTGGTGTGTTCACCTTTGAGTAGTGGAAATTAAGCAGAACTAGCTCATATCTGCTATGCTTTTAGGAGGAGAGCAGTGGTTCTGAGCGGCAAATTAATAGTTATTGGCAGTACAGAGATATAGCACATATACACATATTTGGTTTTAAGATGCCCTTGTTTTTGATGATGTCCTTTGTGATACTTTTTATTTATTTTTATTATTTTTAAAGATTTTTAAAAGATTTTATTATTTGAGAGAGAAGAGAGAGAGAGAGAGTGCATGGGAGCATGTGTGGAGGGAGGGGCAGAGAGGAAGGGAGAAGCAGACCCCCTGCTGAGCAGGGAGCTCCATGCAGGGTCTGGATCCTAGGACCCTGGGATCATGACCTGAGCTGAAGGCAGGTGCTTAACCTACTGAGCCACCCAAGTACCCCTTATGTGATACTTTTTAAAAAATGAAAGTTGAGGTACCAATACTCACATCTTGTTAAATTCCAAAGTTTCACATGTATCTGCCTCCTATTCCAGTGCTGAATTTATTAAACACTTTCCAAAAAGGTGTTCAAAACATATAAAATGATAAAACAACCAAAGTGTGTAGCGTTTATGAATTTGAAGATTTTTAAAAACAAAAATATCAAAATTTGGAATTCACGAAGTTTCCATCAAATTCATGACTTTGTTCACCTTGTATATGGTGGTTTTTTCTTGCATTTTTCAGTATATGTATATTATTGTCAGATTTGGGTTGATAGAGGTTGCTGTGAAAATCAAGGAAAAGAAACACCAGTTTGCAAAGATATAATCACACTTAGGCTCATTGCAGTATTTATTTATAACAGCCAAAATATATAAGTAACCAGTGTCCATCTATCGATGAATGGATAAAGGAAAAAATGGAATATTACTCAAACATAAAAAGAATGATGGGGCACTTGGGTGGCTCAGTTGGTTGAGCATCTGACTCTCAGTTTGGCTCAGGTCATAATCTCAGGGTTGTGAGATTGAGCTGCATGTAGGGCTCTAGGCTCGGTGTGGAGTCTTCTTGAGATTCATTCCCCCTCCTTTCCCCTCCCTCTCTGCTCCTCCCCCTGCTCATGCTCTCTCTCTAAAATAAATAAATACATAAATAAATAAAATTTTAAAAAACATAAAAAGGATGAAATTGTGCCCTTTGCAATAACATGGACGGATCTAGAAGGTATTATCTAGGTGAAATAGATCAGATGGAAAAACACAGATACTGTATAATTTCACTTATATGTGGAATCTAAAAAACAAAACAAGCAAACAAAACAGAAACAGACTCATTTAGAGAGGAAACACACCATTGGTTACCAGAATGAGGAGGTATTGGGGTAAAAGAGGTGACAGGGATTAAAAGGTACAAACTTATAGTTACAAAATTAAAAAGTCATGGGAATATAATGTACAATATAGGAAATATGGTCAATAATATAATAACTTTGTATGGTGACAGATGGTAACTAGACATGGTGAGGATCATTTTGTTATGTGTATAAATGTTAAATCCCTGTGATGTACACCTCAAACTAATAATGATACAGAAAAGAAACCTTTTGAAAGAGGAGAAAAAAAGAAAGAAAATGAAAAAATTTTTATCTTGTGGACATTTTATAAGTTGAAAAATTTTGCATTATGAGTTTTTTTAGAATGATGAATAAAATGTTTAAGAGAAAGTGCTCATATATTGCTACTTGGCTTTTACTCCACCAAAATGATTTCTGAAAACTGTTCAGAGGGAGGATTTTTATGTTAAACTATCTACAGTATCAGATCATTATATGCCTATACACTGAGGACAAGCAGGAGAATATAACTCTGATGAAAGACTAAGACACTTCTCTTTCAGGGCTGTTGCCAAGAACAAGAATAAAACCACCTCAAGAAATAGTATTGCTACAGCTGAAGATCTCAGAATAGCCAGAAGTGCGAAGTACTCTCTGATTATGATGCCCCTGATACAGTTGTAGAGCACCAGCAGGTTGGGAAAGTCATTTTATTTAGGAATTTTATTTTTTTATTTTTTAAAGATTTTATTTATTTATTCATGAGAGACACACTGAAAGAGAGAGAGAGGCAGAAACATAGGCAGAGAGAGAAGCAGGCTCCATGCAGGGCCTGATGTGGGACTCAATCCTAGGACTCCAGGATCACGCTCTGTGCCGAAGGCCGGTGCTCAATCGCTGAGCCACCCAGGCATCCCTATTTAGGAATTTTAATCCTCAGAATCCAATTCAACAAATTTTCTCATGGATACAGTTTTAACCTGTAGTCCCCTAGGCTAGGCTCCTTAGCTATTTTACTATTACTTTTGGGAAAAGACATTCCTTTTCTCTCAGTTTTATAGAGTCATTTTTTTTTCTTTAACTGAAATAATTCCCAAATATATTTAAGATAGTGGTTCTCAACCAGGGAACTTTGCCCTTCTGGAGAATGTCTGGCTGTGCGTTTTTGATTGTCAAGGGGAGGAGAACTCTACTGACATTTGGTAAATAGAAGCCAGGGATTTTGCTTAACATCCTTCAATTCACAGGACAACTCCACCTTCCCCACAAAGAGTACCCAGCTCAAAATTTCAATAGTTCTGAGGTTGAGAATGTGTGAGTTAATGTAGTGCTGGCTATTAAAATATATAAATGCTAAAATTCAATAGTTTACTGCAGTAGATGCTTATTTTTTTTTTGCTTATATGATAAGTCAAAATGTATGTCCCTGATCAATGATCAGTTTTCCTCCAAGCAGGGATTTAGAGACCCTGGCTCCTTCCAACTTGTGGCTCTGCCTCATTAACACATGCTTTCTTTTTTTTTTTTTTTGTTTAACATTTTTAAACAAGATTTTATTTATTTATTCATGAGAGACACACAGAAAGAGAGAGGCAGAGACACAGGCAGAGGAAGAAGCAGGCTCCATGCAGAGATCCTGACATGGGACTTGATCCTGGATCTCCAGGATCAGGCCCTGGGCTGAAGGTGGCACTAAACCGCTGAGCCACCCAGGCTGCCTAAAGGTGCTAGGGGAGAATGCATGAAGGATTGCACCTGGTAGATTGTATGGACTAAACTTATGCTCATTTTCATTTGACTGGACTTAGTCACATGGCTACCCTAACTGCAGGAAAAGCTGGACATTATATGTTTAGCTATGTACCTAAGAGGAAGAGGAAGTGGGTTTAATAAGGAGGTAGCCACTCTCTGCCATACTCCATATTTGTCTCAACTAAATACTAATTTCCTTTTTTTTTTTAAAGATTTATTTATTTATTTATTCATGATAGACAGAGAGAGAGAGAGAGTGAGGCAGAGACACAGGAGGAGGGAGAAGCAGGCTCCATGCCGGGAGCCCGATGTGGGACTCATCCCGGGACTCCAGGATTGCGCCCTGGGCCAAAGGCAGGCACTAAACCACTGAGCCACCCAGGGAACCCCCTAAATATTAATTTCCATTCAAAAGAATATCCATCCTATCATTTTTCAGGCCTTTACAAAATTATGGTTCAGTTTTTAAAATTTCCTGCCCAATTTGATGTCATTTGCAGTTTTGGTTTTAAAGCATCTTCACATATATTACCTTTCCTGAGCTCCATGAGAATTATTGAGCATTTACTGTGTGCTGTCTTGTGTAATTCCTATGATAATATTATATCATAGATACTATCTTTATTTTGCATGAAAAATAAATGAGGTCTTACAGAGAGGCTAAGAACCAGCAGAGATGCCAAGGCCTGTGCATTTGCTATCTCTCGCAAGGGAGTCATTAAGTCAGTATCCTTTTTCAGCCAAGGAACTCATATCTCAGACACTTACCCAGGGATACACAACTATAAAGTGGCAAAGCCAGGATGTGAACTCCTTTCTTTCCATTCTCAGTCCTGTGCTCTTTCCCTAACTATACCTTTGCAGATGTACGTTATTTCACCAATCAAGTCAGTAAATAAAGCATTACATTTTCTCCAGTAAGGATCAGCCTTTCTAAAGCCCCATTCAGTATATTCCCTC
Source organism: Nyctereutes procyonoides (assembly GCF_905146905.1). Taxonomy (NCBI): domain Eukaryota; kingdom Metazoa; phylum Chordata; class Mammalia; order Carnivora; family Canidae; genus Nyctereutes; species Nyctereutes procyonoides. Next base: position 42,559,637 of record NW_026575140.1, on the reverse strand, counting down.
GGGGCTGACAATAACCCATGAATAATAGTTATTTAAGCTTGGGACACACATTATAGCACAGATATCAGAAAAGACAGGATCCAGATCTTCACTTGAGAGCTTATTAGTTGGGTGGTGCTAGCCAAGTCACATAGCCTCTCTGAGGCTCAGTTTCCTTATCTGTAAGATAGAAATAAATGCCCATCTCTCAGAATGGCTAAGGATGAAATGAGACATATGTATAAGATAATTCACATAGTATGTGTTTGATATGTACAGGTGCTCAAGAAATGTTCATTGCTTTCCCCGCTTCTTCACCCACCGTAGTCGATAGCTGTGAGTTATCAGCCTCCACCATTCCTCTTTGCTTTTAAAATATTTTATCTATTTACTTAAGTGTGAGGGAGGGCAGAGGGAGAGGGAAAAGCAGGTTCTCTGCTGAGCAGTGAGCCTGACATGGGGCTCCATCTCAGGACTCTGGGATTACAACCTGAGCCAAAGGCAGACACCCAACCGACTGAACCACCCAAGTACCCCCAAATCATTCCTTTTTTTTGATAAGGGCATTACCTCTTGTCTACTACTGTGTGTTGTTGATAGGAGGAAAATCAAAGTTCCCTTTTCTCTTTTAGCCAAGGAATGGGCCTATGACCCAGACTGGGGCAACCAGTCTCTTCTAGGACTCTGAATCTTGAGCAGAGTGACGTAAGGATGGAAAAAGATTGTTAATGTGCACTCATTTGAGACCCAGATTATTACAGACTCTTGAAGCTGCCTGTCCTTTTCTTCAACCATCTAGTAGAACTCAAAGCTGCCATATATTTCCAGTGTATTCTTTTTCTGCTTAAGTTAGTCAGAATGAATTTATTTTGCTTGCAACCAAAGAACCCAAGTAACCCATCTATACAGTGAATAAATTGTTTAAATTCTTGACAATGTCAAAAGGCACTAATTGCAAAAGCCTGATAAAGACAAGATCTATTACAGCTGTAATTTTTTCCTCAATATAATGGACCTGTTTAGGAGGACATTAAATTAGTGCAATTGAATTGTTTTTAAACCATAGTCTTGCAGAAATTGATATATAGATTTTTGATGATCATTCATTAATATTTATCCAAGTATGACTTTCCAGGACCAATGCTAATTGATTAGTACAAAGACAACAGACATGTTCCCTGACCGTAAGAAATTTTCTAGTGGTAGTAGTCTAGATCTACCAGATGTAGTTTTCTCCAGAATTAAGTAAAAAAAACCCACCTCTTTTATTAGACCTAAATTTATTGGTCCTGAAATTATGTGGATTGTCAATCTTTCCCCTCAGAATTAATCCAAAAATTGATCTTGGGCAGCCATCTTGGGGATATGAAGTGTTTTTGCCTGCATCGAATGTTCAAGTCTAAGAATCATCTGACAATTCTTCCTTAATTGTCAAGCAAACCAATACTTTGGAGGGCCTAGTGGGAAAGAACTGAAGTAGGGACCCAGGAGATATTTTACAGTAAAATTCCCCTAGGAGGCTCTGTTTTCAAACCTCACAGGCTTCAAAGTCAATGTGTTAGGGAGCTCTGGAATTGCTCTGGGGGGAAGGTTTCATGCAGATGAAATGCCTCTTCCACACTTTGCTACTCCTAATTATTAAACTGTCAGTCTCTTTCTACCAGCACTCACTTTCTGGGGTGCGTGGCCAGAGCAGAAGGCTTGGAAAAGATTATCTGTGAGTGCTGGGAAATAATACCTTCCTACTCAAGAATATAGAGCAGAAACAAAACAAATATTACTCTTTGATAATATGATGAGTCTTTAGTGCATACTGTATCAAATTAGGCTTACCAAGGGATATTCCTTCCCACGCTGTCCAAATCCCCAACCCAAACTGTAAGGGAGTAAGTGCATTCCTTTATGGCTGGCACAATCAAATATATCTATTCATTGACAGAGCTAAATTAGTGAGTCATCCATTGAGATAATGATAGAAAGCTACTTTTGTTTTTGTTTTTTAAATTTTTTATTTAAATTCAATTTGCCAACATATAGTATAATACCCAATGCTCATCCCATCAAGTGCCCTCCTTAGTGCCTGTCACCCAGTTACCCTATCGCCCCACCCACCTCTCCTTCCGCAACCCTTTTTTTGTTTCTCAGAGTTAAGAGTCTCTCATGGTTTGTATTCCTCTCCAATTTTTTCTACTCGTTTTCCCTCCTTTCCCTTATAATCCCTTTCACTATTTCTTATATTCCACATATGAGTGAAACCATACAATGATTGTCCTTCTCCAATTGACTTATTTCACTCAGCATAATACCCTCCTGTGCCATCCATATTGAAGCAAATGGTGGGTATTCGTCATTTCTAATGGCTGAGTAATATTCCATTATATATATAGACCACATCTTCTTTATCCATTCTTCTGTCGAAGGACATCATGGCGCCTTGCACAGTTTGGCTATTGTGGTCATTGCTGCTATGAACATTGGGGTGCAGGTGTCCTGGCATTTCACTACATCTGTATCTTTGGGGTAAATACCCAGTAGTGCAATCAATGGGTCATAGGGTAGCTCTATTTTTAACTTCTTGAGGAACCTTTATACTGTTTTCCAGAGTGGCTGTACCAGTTTGCATTCCCACTAAGAGTGCAAGAGTGTTCCCCTTTCTCCACATCTTGTCCAACATTTGTTGTTTCCTGTCTTGTTAATTTTTGCCATTTTCACTGATGTGAGGTGGTATCTCATTGTGATTTTGATTTGTATTTCCCTGATGACAAGTGATGTGGACCATTTTTTCATGTGGCTGTTGGTCATGTGTAGGTCTTCTTTGGAGAAATGTCTGTTCATGTCTTCTGCCCATTTCATGACTGGATTGTTTGTTTCTTGGGTGTTGAGTTTAATAAATTCTTTATAGATGTTGGATACTAGCCCTTTATCTGATATGTCATGTGCAAATATCTTCTCCCATTCTGTAGGTTGCCTTTTAGTTTTGTTGATTGTTTCCTTTGCTGTGTAGGTTTTATCTTGATGAAGTCCTAATAGTTCATTTTTGCTTTTTTTTCCCCCTTTGCCTTCATAGATGTGTCTTGCAAGAAGTTACTGTGGCTAAATTCAAAAAGGTTGTTGCCTGTGATTTCCTCTAGGATTTTGAAGGATTCTTGTCTCACATTAAGATCTTTCAATCATTTTGAGTTTATCTTTGTATGGTATAAGAGAATGGTCCAGTTTCATCCTTCTGCATGTGGCTGCCCAATTTTCCCAACACCATTTGTTGAATACACTGTCCTTTTTCCAGTGGATATTCTTTCCTGCTTTGTCAAATATGAGTTGACCATAGAGTTGAGGGTCCATTTCTGGGTTCTCTGTTCTGTTCCATTGATCTATGTGTCTGTTTTTGTGCCAGTACCACACTGTTTTGATGATCACAGCTTTGTAATACAGTTTGAAGTCAGGCATTGTGATGCCCCCAGCATTGGTTTTCTTTTTCAATATTCCTCTGGATATTTGGGGTCTTTTCTGGTCCATACAAATCTTAAGATTATTTGTTCCAACTCTATGAAGAAGGTCCATGGTATTTTGATAGAGATTGCATTGAACATGTAAATTGCCCTGGGTAGCATAGACATTTTCACAATATTTATTCATCCAATCCATGAGTATGGAATGTTTTTCCATCTCTTTATGTCTCCCTCAATTTCTTTCATAAGTGTTCCATAGTTTTTAGAGTACAGATCCTTTACCTCTTTGGTTAGGTTTATTCCTAGATATCTTATGGTTTGGGATGCAACTGTAAATGAGATTAATTCCTTAGTTTCTCTTTCTTCAATCTCATTGTTAGTGTATAGAAATGCTGCTGATTTCTGTGCATTGATTTTGTATCCTGCCACATTGTTGAATTGCTATATGAGTTCTAGAAACCTTGGGATGGAGTCTTTTGGGTTCTGATGACATGATACATCATGTCACCTGTGAAGAGAGAGAGTTTGACTTCTTCATTGCCAATTTGAATGCTTTTTATTTCTTTTTGTTGTCTGGTTGGGAAGCTACTTTTGAAGTTGAAATTTTGTATGCAAAGAGGAGGTATAAGGGCCTTAATAGACAAGAATAATTTTTTATCAGTCAAAAGTTTGGGTGCCTATTATACGCAAAGCAGCTATACTCTGTGTAAGAAGACACTTGTGTTTACTGTCAAGCTGATTAAAATACGATTGAGGAGCCATTATCTCTTGTATGTATAGATATATTCATTTGAAAAAGAACCAACATTTAATAGACTATTAAACTATGTTCTAACCATACTGGTGTTTCTGTTCCTGGAAGATGCCACATCTTTTTCAATGAGAGGGCCTTCATAAATGCTAAGTCTTATTCATTTATTCAATTTCTATTGAGTGATTACTTTGTGCCAGGCACACAAGATTCTGGTTGTCATAGAACTTACTTTCTAGTTGGAGGGGATAGACACAAACAAGTAAACAAATCATCAAGCATTAATAATTGCTCTAAAGGATTTGGTAGATTGTGATAGGGTAGATGGTGACTGATGGAATGGTAAATGGCATCCCATATGGTGGATGGGTAGGCTTCTTGGAACAAGCGATTTTGAACTGAGATCCAGATGCTGGGGCCAGTTACATGAAGAGCTGACATAAGAGCATTCTAGACACAAAGAACAGTAAATGCAAAAGCCTAATGAAATAGAAACAAATTTGACATGATTAAAAGGAGAGAGAAGATCATGAATCTGGAGAAGAGTGCCTGAAGGGAACTGGTAAGAAACGAGGTCATGAGAGAAGCAGAGACAGATCATAGGGCATCATAGGCCATGATAAAGAATTTGCTGCACTTCTGCCTAGAATGAGCTGGCCCTTACTCTCCGCTTAAATCAGGCTCCCCCTTCTTAGCTTAAATACCACCTGCTCATGAAATTTTTCCCTTATGCCCTAGTCTAGGATGCCATTTCCTATTATTCACTCTCATAACACACTATACTGCTATTTTGATGTACTTACTATAATTGAAAGTAAACAGTCATTAGTGTAATTATCTATTAACTATTCTCCAAACTAGTCTGTACATTTTTTGAGGGTAGAGATTGGTTTATCAAGTTTACTGCAGTGGGAAAATTAAATTCATTTGGCAAACAATTATAAGTGTTTTGGTATTTGCTGTATGCCAGACATGTACAAGATGCTCTATAAGTATATATTCATGGAATGAAAGAATGAATCAGTGTGTTTTGTTTTGTTTTTAAAAATTGAATTACCTGCTTCCTAATTACTTGCTCTACCTAGATATGCAGCAGCCCACTTGTCCATGGGGATGTGGAAGGTTCCATAAGATGGGTAATGGGGAAGTGTGTCCTACCCAGAGGTTTGATTCAGAGTTGGAGTTGATGCACAATGGTTCTATCCTTTTCTTGAAGATTTTAGTTACATGTACTCAATTATGAATGGGTACAAGGTATTTCCTTTTCTAATCTTTTTCCTTTTCAAGTCCTCTTTCCTATTTTCCCCTAACTCAGCAAGCAGTCTGTGGGGAGTGATTAGTATCAAAGGATGAGAATGTGAGAGGTGGGGATCATAGAGAAGGTTCATTTCAGTTCTTCATATTTTTTCCCAAAAGGCATGATTTGGTCCATGTTGTAGATGAAAGCCTATTAATCACATTAACATTAACACTATGGTATCAGATATGACACCATTATATACATCTAAGAGTCATACTGAATAGCCAAGTGAATTAGATTTAAATTTTTTTTTATTTTTTTTATTTATGATAGTCACAGAGAGAGAGAGAGAGGCAGAGACACAGGCGGAGGGAGAAGCAGGCTCCATGCACCAGGAGCCCGACGTGGGATTCGATCTCGGGTCTCCAGGATCGCGCCCCGGGCCAAAGGCAGGCGCCAAACCGCTGCGCCACCCAGGGATCCCCTGAATTAGATTTAGAAAGAAATTATCCATCCTGTGGGGCTTGCTCATGAGAAATAGGATTTGCTAACAATACTGTGGTTTGTCTTAGATTGTTCCATAATGGATTAAGAAACAAAGGTGCCAAAAATGAACATTGGACATGGAGCCAAAGGCTAGTATTTAACTACAGGCTTTGTCCCTTAGTTGCTGTATGTCTGTATGCAAGTTGGACCATTAGTTTTGAAATCTGCAAAAGGATAATACTTACTTCACAGGATTGCTATGAGGATTAAATGAGTTGTCCTATAATAGTTTCTGGTCCATAGTAAGAGTTTGAACATAAATATTTGTTGAATGACTATTATTCTCCCCGTGTGTCCTTTTCCTGATTGCTCCTGAACTAGAGTTCTTTCTATTCATTCTTTCAATAAATACCTATGTTTGCTTAAAATGGCCCAGAAACTGGTTATTAGGATACATTTGGGGAAATATATTTCTAGATTGGAAAAGAGTAAGTTATTGAAATCATGGAATAATTATAGCAACTACCAGTTATTGTGAGCATACCATGAGGCATGAACTGGGAAAATGCTTTTCGTATATTACCTTATTTACTCCTACTACAGTTTCAGAGAGGGTTTTTTTTTTTTAACAAGAAGGCAAAGTAATTTTATTACATAAATTAACCCATTTATTATAGGCTAGCAGTGCTTCAAATGGTGGAGCTTTTACTGGTCTTTCAACTCCTTTAGTCTGATGGCTGACTTTACTGTGACGGCAGAAGTGGTGTTGTAGGTCCAGGCGCCACTGGCTATGGTCTTCATGCAGGAGCCACAATGCCAGATGCCCACAGCTCGCCTTTTCATCTTGGTTTTACCACAGAAGGAGCAGGTGTACTTGGCGTGCTGGCTAATTTAAATCTTCTTTACCATTTTCCTGAGGGAGGCACCATACCGGATCCTGTATTTACCCACGATTCTGACCTTCTTGGTGCATTTGGCTATGTCACCACCAACTAGGTACCAGCTCAGAGAGAGCAGTTTCAGAAGGTTTAACTAAGTTTCCAAGGTGATCCAGCTAGTATGTTGAGGGGCCAAGATTTTAATCTAATTGTCTGGACTCCAAAGCCTATATATTCTTTTTTTTTTTTAAGATTTTATTTATTCATGTGATTCAGAGAAAGAGAGAGCGAGAGAGAGAGGGGGGGGGGGGGCAGAGACACAGGCAGAGGGAGAAGCAGGCTCCATTCAGGGCGCCTGACGTGAGACTAGATCCTGGGTCTCCAGGATCAGGCCCTGGGCCGAAGGCGGCGCTAAACCGCAGAGCCACCTGAGCTGCCTCTAAAGCTTGTATAATTTTATTTTATTTTATTTTATTTTATTTTATTTTATTTTATTTTTTATTATTTATTTATGATAGTCACACACAGAGAGAGAGAGAGAGAGGCAGAGACACAGGCAGAGGGAGAAGCAGGCTCCATGCACCGGGAGCCCGACATGGGATTTGATCCCGGGTCTCCAGGATCACGCCCTGGGCCAAAGGCAGGCGCTAAACCGCTGTGCCACCCAGGGATCCCTAAAGCCTGTATAATTTTAATAGACATCATATGTAGACTTCTTCAGAGGTTTGTTGCAAGGAATAAATGATATAAAATGTATGAATATACCTTTAAACACTAATAAGGTATTATGTGAGTGTCCCTTTATATCATTTTCATAATCAGAAGTGATTGATTTGGTGATATTACTGAGGGTCAGCTATGCTTCTGGGGATAGCTGAGTGTAAGCTTTATGTGTGTTTAAAAATTCTATTATTTAAAGCAAATTTTTGCCTCTATTTTATTCAAAGAACTAATATCTTCTTTTCTCTATACCTGACCTATTGAAATTAGATTTGTTGATGGGATGGATGGATGGTGAGTGGAGGATGCCCATCTTTCTGGAGGACACCCAGTGCCATGTTGTTTATAAATGATGGAATAATAGCTGGCTGGCCATTCTCTGCTTTTTGTTTCAAGCCTGGGAAAGAGTAGACCTCCTAAAATCACTAGATTCAGAATTTTTCCAAACTGAAACACAGTAGCTTCATAAAAATCAGGTAATATAAAAAAACTCACCACATTCCATTTTAGAGAAGAGGGGAAAAAAATCCAAAATGTAATTTTCAGTTCTCTGTGTTCTAAGTACCCTCTCCCCTGCCAATCCCCTGCCAACATCTTATTGGCATTCAACTTAAAAATGCATTTCCATTTTACATAATGGATTAATCATACCATAGATTTTTTTCTAATTCATGTCCTGGGCACTTATGGAATATCTGTTATCTAAGAAAATGTTTATTTGTTTTGTTCTATTGCCCAGTAAGCTTATTATAAGTTCAGATTCTGTGTATGTGTGTATGTTTATTCAGAGAATGTGTTGTATTAAAACCAGAGAAAATAATCTTCTAAATTATTCCTTCACATAGAACAAATCAATATGGTCTCCTATACCTACTAGAGAAGCACAAATGGTACTGGAACATCTTCAGAGTGGTTTATGCCCTTGACAGGTCAATCAGAGGGTAGCTGAAACTGAAGAAGTCATATGCCATAGTGCCAGCGGAAATGAAAATTATACCACTCATACTAACGAGTGCATTTCCAAAGGGACTATTTAGCGGTATTAGAAGTCTCTAAGCAGATGCCTCTGAACTTAAAATACACTTAATTCCTAAGGATTGTCTTGTAATTAATTTACCCAGATAGACTCAATGAGGAGAATGCAGGGCAAAGCATCACATTGCTCAGCAGTTTGCAAACTTCAGGGAACACGAAGATAAATAATTTGATTTTTTAAACATCTAAATTCATTTCCCTTATAACTGAGAAGTGGAAACAGTGTACAGTAAAGAGAAGCACTTTCCAATTTTATAATCCAATCTCCTTAAAAAAAATCCAACTACTGTAACAGGAAGGACTCCATGTAGCTGACATCAAAAGAATATCACTCATACTTTGGTTACAGCTTTTATTCCTATTAACTTGCCAGTCTGTAAACATCTCCATGAACGTAGGAAGCCTGTTCCTGACTGTTCTAGTTACATACACGGTGCTATACAGCAACAAACAGTTTCAACACACTTCCCCTTGACACAGCTTGTATTTCATGATGAACAGCCAAATCGCATGTGACTGTTGACAGCTGTATTTTCCTAGTATTAAGGAGTTAAATTTAAAAAGTGCTCAGATTTTTTTAGGAATCGGTACAAATTTGATAAAATAACTATTTCTGGAGGTTAAAGTATAGTGGTATGATATATGGATGGGATGGTACACAGGTTAGGAGTACTTAATGTCATGCTTTTTTTTTAAATCTGGAAGCTAAGGTTTTGGATTCATTTGGATCAGGTTCCCCATCTGGCTTTCCCCTAGATCTTAGGCAAACTTCTTAACCTGTATCGGCCTTGGTTTAATTACTTATTGAAGGAAAGTGAGGATAATGATAATAATAGGTTGTATTTGAAGAATGATGAGCTAATATGTATGTTCTACCTTAAATAGTGTCTGGCACTTACTTAATAAGAGGTACTGTTTACTATTACTGTTTGCTTTTACACTAAGGCACTTTACTCATGTATTTTATTCCTTTAAAAGGTATTTATGATGCACTTATTTTGTGCCCCACACTGTGCTGGGCATTTTCACGTAGCTCGTCTCTTTTCATCTTATGAGTAGGTTTCATCATCACCATTTTATAGGTAAGAACACTGTAGATACAGAGGTTTGGGGATTTTGTGAATTTCACATAGCTAGTCAAAAATGCAGCCAGACTTGACATCCAGGTTCATATATATTTTTAAAGATTTTATTTATTCATTCATGAGAGACACACACAGAGGCAGAGACATAGGCAGAGGGAGAAGCAGGCTCCATGCAGGAAGCCCAATGCGGGACTCGATCCCAGGATCCAGGATCACTGCCAAAGGCAGATGCTTAACCACTGAGCCACCCAGGCATCCCTAGGTTCATCTTTAACAAATAAGTATTCATGTCTGGTAGGCATAAAGCACCCAACTAGGCACTGGGAAAACTGAAAATACTGAGACATGCTTCCACTCTCCAAAACATCACATTCAATTTGGGGATGAGGAGGGGAGGGACAAGCACCAACTAAGCCAGACCATGACAAATTCTATCATTGTGATATGAAAGAGATGTTAGAGATACCCAAGAAATGTGAAATTAATTGTGATTGGGGAAACAGGCAAGAAGATCACAGAGGAGGTGACTTTCGAGCTGGATCTGGAAGAATGAATGAGATTTTTAAAAAAGATTTATTAAATATTTATTCATTTGAGAGAGAGAGTGCGTGCGCCCATGCGCGCTCAGGAGGGAGGGGCAGAGGGAAAGGGAAGGAGAGAATCCCAAGCAAATTCCCCATGGAGCGCAGAGGTAGAAGTGAAGCTTGATCCCACAACCCTGAGATTGTGACCTGAGCTGAAATCAAGAGTTGGACACTCAACCAACTGAGCTACCTACCCAGGCATCCCAAGAATGAATGAGATTTTAACAGATAAAGAAGAGTAGTCCAGGCAGAGGGAATTTCCTATGCAAATACACAAAGGTTTGGGGTATTTGTCAGATGCTTGAGAAATGCTAGGGTCAAATCCACCCTCTGGCATTCACTAGCTGGGTGACATTGAGCTATCTATTCCCCTTTCTACCCCTTCTGTCTGTCATGGAAAGATGGGCATGATGAAAACACAGAATGTCTGTGGAGATCAAAAGATAAGTGCATATAAAGTGCCTAGCACAAGATCTAGCTCTGTAAGTCTCATTTGCTGTTTTGTTGCTGTTACTCCTCAGTGTCTTTGCTCATGTTGTTCCTTCAGAATGCCCTGGTGTATCACCCCCTGCCCCAACTTCCCACTCAGCCAGGTTCTCACCCATTTACTTCCTCTGGTAGAGGCATAATCTCCGAGGATAGAGCTTCTCGACACCAGTGGACAAATGAATCAGCTGGTCATCTTGTTAGAATGCAGATTTTGATTCAGTAGGTCAGGGTGGGGCCAGAGAGTCCATGTTTCTAATTAGTCCTCAGGTGATGCTGATACTACTAGTCTCAAAGACTGTACTTTGAGTAGTAAGGGACTATAGCAGTGTTTCCCAGAATGATTTCTGCTTGTTTAACAAGCTTCCAGTAACGCCAATTCTGTTGGTTCACAAAACATACTTTAAGCTAGTTAACGTTCAGAGCATATAAAGTCTTTTTTAAGTCTTTATTTTTTAAAAATCTTTCTATGAGTAGAGCCTCACCCCCCAACACACACCTTTTTCTCCTTTACACAAGGATCTGTTCCAGTCAAATTGGATTAATCTGCTTTTTCCTGAACACATCCTGTATGTTCAGAAAAGCTTTGAATCACAGCTTCTTTTTGATCCATAGATGCCTGTGTACATCTCCATTACAACTTCTACCTGACTGCATTGAAATATGTATTTGTTACAAATCAAAACCACAATGAGATACCACCTCACACCAGTGAGAATGGGGAAAATTAACAAGACAGGAAACAACAAATGTTGGAGAGGATGTGGAGAAAGGGGAACCCTCTTGCACTGTTGGTGGGAATGCAAACTGGTGCAGCTACTCTGGAAAACTGTGTGGAGGTTCCTCAAAGAGTTAAAAATAGATCTGCCCTATGACCCAGCAATTGCATTGCTGGGGATTTACCCCAAAGATACAGATGCAGTGAAACGCCAGGACACCTGCACCCCGATGTTTATAGCAGCAATGTCCACAATAGCCAAACTATGGAAGGAGCCTCGGTGTCCATCGAAAGATGAATGGATATATAAGATGTGGTCTATGTATACAATGGAATATTACTCAGCCATTAGAAACGACAAATACCCACCATTTGCTTCCACGTGGATGGAACTGGAGGCTATTATGCTGAGTAAGTCAATCGGAGAAGGACATTCTATGGTCTCTTTCATTTGGGGAAGATAAAAAATAGTGAAAGGAATTAAAGGGGAAAGGAGTGAAAATATTAGAGAGGGTGACAGAATATGAGAGACTCCTAACTCTAGGAAACGAACAAGGGATAGTGGAAGGGGAGGTGGGCAGGGGGTTGGGGTGACTGGGTGACGGGCACTGAGGGGGGCACTTGACGGGATGAGCACTGGATGATATGCTATATGTTGGCAAATTGAACTCCAGTAAACAATAAATTTAAAAAAATATGTATTTGTATGTCTCTCTTTACTTCTAGACTATTATTCTACTAATTATAAGCTACAATATATACTTTAGTAATTACCATGTTATATTATTAATACTAAATGGTATACCAAGAGGGAAGGGTTGGGGAGTGGCTGTTGTATTTATTTCCTAGCATTGTCATAACAAAGTACAACAAACCGGGTTGCTTAAGACAAGAGAAATATACTGTCTCACAGTCTTGGAGGCTAGAAGTCTGAAATAAAAGTGTTGGTAGGGTTGATTCCTTCTGGAGGCATGGAGAATATGTTCCATACCTGTCTCTTAGCTTCAGGCAGATACTGACAATCCTAGGTATTCCTTGGCTTGTAGTTATGTTACTCCAGTCTCTGTCCATCATCCCATGGTATTCTCTCCTTGTCTGTATATACCTTTGTGTCTCTTTTCCTCTTCCTCATTTGAAAAATAAAGACACAATTAAGAAAATATGGGTACTAGTTTTTGGATCAAGGCCCCACCTTTAACTAATTACATCTGCAACAACCCTCTTTCCAAATAGGTTCACATTCTGAGGTTCTGCAAGGGACATGGATTTGGGGGAAGGGGCACAATTCAACCCCAACTGAATTGCTGGTGCATGGTGATAATAAGGAATAGACTACGATGTGTCCGAGTTTTAAAATTCTCTACAGATAATGCTTGCACCTGAGGTAGACTATTCCCACTGTTCATCCCCACTCCTCAGTATACCATTGTTGATATGTCTTACTTCTTTTAATAAAATATGCTGCATGTCCATTTTATTTTCACTAAAACAGTACAAAATTTGTTTTTGAAAGCTTGAGGGCATTTATAATGCACAGCCTATCATGCTAATGACAATTTTGGGGCATTCTATTGTGTGGAGGAAAATTTATATACTAGAGATAGTACACTAAACAGTTTATGTCTTAAACATTAATCCTGATAGGTTCAAGTAAATGACTGTTATTACATGTCTCATGTGGATATTACAAAAATTTTTTTTTACAAAAAAATTTTTTGACATGTTCAAAGTAACTTTGAAATGAGAAATTTGTAGCTTTGTTATCAAAATCAGCTCGAAGTTGTACTATTGATTTTATTCCATCTTGGTATATATACATAATCAAGTAAATATACCACTTTTCTACACCTTTTCTTTTTTGTGTGTTAACTGTGCATTGATATTTGTCCAAGCAATATAAGGCCCTGAAAAAAGCACAGAACTGAGGTCAAGAGGTCTTGGTTCTAACCCTGGCTCTACCCCTATGAAACCATGTGACTGGGCAAATCACTGAAACTCTAAATTTGCTCACCAGGAGATTAAACTGATTGAGCTTATATATATTGCTATTTATAGAATAAGTCCTCTTTTCATCTCTTCTAGATTTGTTGAATTATTTTATTTTCTATTCTTTGAACCTCTTTTTATACAATAATATGAATGATTTCATCATTTTCTGAGGCCCACCTAGTCTGATTAAGAAAGTCGTATAGGGGGATCCCTGGGTGGCACAGCGGTTTAGCGCCTGCCTTTGGCCCAGGGCGCGATCCTGGAGACCCAGGATCGAATCCCACGTCGGGCTCCCGGTGCATGGAGCCTGCTTCTCCCTCTGCCTGTGTCTCTGCCTCTCTCCCTCTCACTGTGTGCCTATCATAAATAAATAAAAATTAAAAAAAAAGTCGCATAGGGAATCCTATTTAAATGACTGTTTGGGGACAGAATCACAAGGTCGTTTAATATTTCCTTGGGTAGACTGGTATTTGGAAGCAGCATTTTGATCTAAGTATTTTTGTTTCCATCCTCACCTCCAAGAGGAAAATGTCTTCACACAATCACCTTTTACCTATGAGGCTGAGTGTTGCCATACTCAGGGATTAAACATCTGCTCCAGTGTTCATACAAATTATTTAGTTTAACCTCAGGCTTTCTTTTGGTCTTCAAAATTAAAATTTGAGTAAATTACTTAAAATTCATAAGCATTGGGCAGCCCGGGTGGTTCAGTGGTTTAGCGCTGCCTTCAGCCTAGGGTGTGATCCTGGAGTCCCGGAATCGAGTCCCACATCAGGCTCTCTGCATGGAGCCTGCTTTTCCTTCTGCCTGTGTCTCTGCCTCTCTCTCTCTGTGTCACTCATGAGTAAATAAATAAAATCTTTCTTAAAAATTCGTAAGCATTCATTTGACTTTTATTATCGCGCAAAGCCTATACTGAGAGCCCTTCATCTCTGTGACCCAGTGCCTGGCATAGGGTTGGCATGTGAAGGCCAGTATGGAATGAAATAGGTGATTCCCTCTGACTTCTAATGTAGTGCTACCTCATTTTGCAACAGCTGTTTTTCTCTGACATTTTTGTGTAAGAATTGCTGTGTATTGGACAACATTGTAAACATACTATTTGAGGCAACTATATGGCTGCTTAACTTGCTGGAACAATCACCAGTCCATTTAATAACCTTAGATGTCCTAGGTAATGTAATGTCTCACCTCCGCATCTTCATCTGAGAAATGAAGGTTTAATTTTGATGGCTCCTGAGGTTCTTTCACCACTAAAATTCCTTGATCAAAATTTAACTTTTCATGTATTAGGCTGTATTAAATTATACAGTTTCTGTAATTAGCATTGCATTTTGTCTTGAAAGAAATTTGATTTTCAAGACATTCAGGTGTATGTTTGTTTTGAAGTAATTACATTGTGGTTATTATGAGAACATATTTTGGAGTTGGTCAGTCCTGATTTGAAATCTTTCCTCTGACATTTATGAACAGCAGGTTGCCATACCTCTGTCAGACTCACTTTTCTTATCTGGAAATGGGGATGGATAAAGAACAATGCTTTCTAGGGCTATTGTTAGGATTAAGTGAAATAATGTATGTAAGCACTTAGGACAATGCCTGGCACCAGGTAATTATTTTTCTTACTGTACCCACCCTGGGACTGAAATCATAAGGAAGAAAAACACTAGAAATATGTTTAATTTCAGAGTGAAGATAATGACTGCAGGTAAAGACAAAATAACTTTACTTATTAAGCTGTGCTTCAGATTCACTAGTACTCTCTCATCTGGGTAGGAGAATGTCTACAGAGATGAGAACAGCAGTTACACATCAGGGTGGCACTTGAATTGATAAATCATCCCTTGCTATTGCACTCTTTAGCAAATGAAAGAGCATATTTTGGCAATGGAGCAGTATTTATAAATTAAATTTATTGATACATGTGGTGTTGGTTATTATTTTAATCTTTCTCTCTAGGTATTTTGTAAGAAAATATAAGTCTTGTGTTTATTTCTGTTTGTTAATGCTTTGATAAATCAGACATTTTTAGTATTCTATCAATGGCAAAAGTCTAATTGCCTTATTGTATTCTGATTTATTTCTTTCCTTACTTTCTTTGCATCTGCAGCCCAACAAATGAGTCTCTGAAGAGATATATGTTATGATACAGTGTCAGTGAAATTAATCCTGATCAATTTTAAAGTTCACATTTTTATTTGATGACTTTCAAGGGAATCACTAAAACTGAGATTGACTTGGTCTCTTCTTTTGTTGGTTAAATATTGTTGTTTGAAAGCAGTGGAGCTGGAGTGAAGAACAGGGCCCTTTTGTACTCTTAACTCTGTTCCATTGCAGAAAAGCTGCAGCAATTCCTCATGTCTATGTATAAAATGAGGCTAATTGGTCAAAAAGAACACAGTGGCCCTAATGGGCTTTTGACTTTGGCATCTCACCAAGGCAAAAAGCCTAATTCTATCCACAATGACAGAATACTGAGTGCTATTGAAAACTTACTTCTCATCCTTTCATTTCTCCAAACATTTTAATTTTTTCAATAATAAAATTGCCGTCTCACACCTGTGTGGTGTTTTACAGCTAGCATCTCATCCAATGCTCCAGATTACTCAGGAAGGTAATTGGGGCAGATATTATCTTCTCCTCTTAAGGTGGGGAAACTAGGATTCAGAGAAAGGGAGCCATTTGACTAAAATCACATAGCTAATCCATTTAGAGTGAGAATTTCTGAGCAGTGGTTATACATTCCTATTTGAAAAATGAGTTTGCACACAAAAAGAATATTGAGACAACATATTGTTTAATAACAAAGATAATTAAAAATGAAACTCTGGGCAGTTTTTCACACAAGGACATTGAAAACCCCTTATATAATTTTACATATAATTTTCAAGTTCTAACACAAATGACATGGCCTATGGTTGATTGAGAAAAACAAATGGTCTAGGGAAAGAATTTCTGTTTTCTGTTTTCTCCCACAATGGAACCAATATTTCCACAAAGGTTTGTGTATAACATTTGTACTGTTTATAATGATTTTTATCCTTACTCATGTATTTATTTTTGTAATGCTACTTTTCTTTGTTTTGTATCTATACACATAAAGAAATTTTGAAAAAAAGTCAAAGAAATATAAATGTTTCCAGAAGAATCTATAAAATTGTACAGGAAACAATCACATCCAAATATGCATTGTTACTTAACATTGCAAAAGTGCAGATAAGTACACTTTTAAAAATTCCTGGTTTGCAGGAATTTTAAACTTTATCTCATGCTAAGCATAAATAAATAGTGAAGGAAATAGAAATTTGAAAATTTTGTCAATTGGGCGATGACCAGCATTTGATACATGTAAAACTGGTGCCATTTATTGGGTGGGGGACTGGAAAGCACAGATATTAGATTTCTCTACTTTCAAATTCAAGGAACTAGGTAAATAAATATTTGTATGACCACTATCAGAATATATTAATTATCTAGAACCACCCAATTTCCTCTTCAAATCTCCCCTCTAGCATAACTACCAAAAATCAAATCTTGAGGGAACTTTGGCTAACTTTAAATCACATAGCTCATTGTTCTTGGAGCAAACCGATTTTATTTTTTTGCCTCTTTTTTTTATCGTTAATGTCAAGCAAACATTTATTTCAGGTGCAAAGCCTCAGGATATGTTAGTGAAAACAGTGGCTGGGCTGTGCTAGCGCTTACTGGCCACTAAGTGGGTGGGAAAAGGGTGTTGTGACCCTCTTACCCTTCCCACCAGTCTCCCTAACAGCTTTGGCCTTCGGGTCAGCTCAATTTCCCCTCCACTGAGTGGCCATTACGGTGCCTGCTCAGTGATAAATGCTTTTTGTAAGAGACTGCATTGCCGGCAGCTAGCGCTAGGGAAGTCTGCCACCGGGGCCAGGCAGACAAACTAACATGCTGGCCCACGATGGGCCCGTTACCTAGCAACGTGCCTGGCCTCACCAAAATGAATAGACCCACAAACAAAAATGAAAAGGAGATAAAACGAGTCAAAGTACAAGGGGCAAAGAGGTTAATATTCCTCTATCGAATAACTTCGTTTTGGAGAATTGCATTTTAACCTTTTTTTTCAAAGCTGAAGGTGGAGACATGTATTGGAAATTAAATTAGGCCACATTTGTATTTTTTTAATGTTTTATTTTATGCAGAATGCTCTTTCTGTCTCTTTCTCTCCATAATTGTCTAACTTTCTTTTAAAGTGGAAGGAGAAGCAGCATTAGAGGGGAACACATGATGGCTATATAAATATTTTACTTTTCCTATGTCATCTAGCTGTGTGGCTTTGGGCAGGTAGCTTGGGTTCTCTGTTGCCCAATTTCCCTCTCAACAAAAAAGGATAGCATAGGTAATTTATTGAACATGATGAGAGAGTGAGGTATAATGTTTTATACCAAGAAAAGACTCACTTTTCTTAAATCTAAACACAGCTAACTCTTACTCTGCAATTTAAGATGTTATGTTATAGATTAGTGAAAACTGTTAAATAAATGACTTTTACCTTTGAGGTTCAGGGTTGCCCCACATTATTAGATCACTTTGATACTGTGTGTGTGTATGTGTAACTTTGAGCATCTACTATGCACCATGTATTATACAAGGCCCTTTCAAAATATGTACTAGTGTTTGTTAGGTAAAAATGAATGGATGAGTCCAGATTCATTCAAAAAAGTTGTTACACAAATTTCTTTAGGGTCTACCAATCAAAGGGTTGGTATCTTGATATTTCCTACCTAGTGCCATAAACAGAAATATAATTGCAGAAGTTTGAATCCATTATTCATAAATCTTTCAAATTTCCCTGTTGTCATCCTTCCAATCACTGGCTTAGTTGAGGTCACCATCTCTCATCTGGATTACTAGTTTAGCCTCCTAATTAATTACCCTACTTCAAATCTTCTCCCTTCTGGTACACTCTTTGCCAAAGTTAGCTACACAGTTATTTTGAATCCTTTGCTTAAAATCCTCATTTGGTGCCATATTGCCCAAACTCCTTATCATGATTCATAAAACCCCTCACAATCTGCTTCATCTCTGACTACCATTCACCTTGAGTCCTACACTTACCCACAGAACTTCTCTCAGTTTCCCACCTATATCATGCTCATGAGCTGCTTCCTGTCTTGGCACATACTGTTCCCCATGTTAAAAATGTGCTTTCCTATTCCACTTCTCTATCCACAGAATTCCTGGTCCTTCCTTAAGATCCAGGTCACATGCATCTTCTCTACTCTTAAGCAGATCCCTCTAATATGTTTTCATGGCCCTTTCTACATAGGTCTCACCTTAATCAAGTCTCTTACCCTATCTATCCTCATCTGGAAAGTGGTGTTAATAACAGTATTTACTTCATAGGGCTGTTGTGAGCAGTAAATGAGTTAACACAGAAAGTGCTTAAAACCAAGTATGGTACTTTGTAAGCACCCAATGAACACTAGCTACTGTTGCTCTTATTATAAGATCTCAAATACATTGTGGAATAATTACTGTTGAAATTGGGGCACATGGGTGACCCAGTGGTTGAGCGTCTGCCTTCGGCTCAGGTCATGATCCTCGGGTCCTGGGATCGAGTGCTGCATCAGGCTCCCATGGGGAGCCTGCTTCTCCCTCTGCCTATGTCTCTGCCTCTCTCTGTGTGTCTCTCTTGAATAAATAAATAAAGTCTTTTTAAAAAAATCACTGTTGAAATATTTGTTCCCCCTTCAGATGACAAGATTTTCTTAAGGGCAGGAAACATGCCTTAGTTAGCTTTACATCCCCTGTGCTGGGCATTTGTTTGCCATAATAATAGGTGCTCAATAAAGGTTTGTTGCAATGATGAATGAACGAATGAATAAATCAATGAATCAATGTATAATGTTTTTAGAGCTGCCTGGGTTGATGAGGGATTTTGTTCGTTTTATGGTTTAGTATACTTTCTCCTTAAAGCAAACTTTCCACACATAATAAACTTTCCTCATGAGGCTTTTAGTTTTAGGATGTTCAATAATACAAGTGTTCTTTTCTCCATCTTCTCCCTCTATTGGAAAACCATCATAAAATCTCTTTTATTACATGGGCTGAACTTGGGCACTTGAATTCCGGAGTTGCCTGGAAAACCCCTGTAAAGTGATTGTGCTATTTTTTGTTTCATGGCTGTTAGGTTTAGCTTCGCTGTAGATTGCCTGTAAACTTTACAGGGTTCAATCTTTAAGCCAGCACTCTTACTTCTCACCTACTTCTCTTTTGTGTTACTAGAAACAGAATCAATATTATATTTTGAAATATAAAAAAATATTTATCTAACTGCTACAAAAATTCATGTTGAGCACAAATAATTATTTTTAGAAATAGTCACAAATTTGTGGCCTAATCATAAACTAAAAACCCCAGGGACCTACAGACTACATTGATTGGTGTATGATGTTGAAAAGAGGTTAGGTGAAAAGAGAGCAGGACATGAACATGAATGCTCTTTCCAAACAGAGAAATCACTTTCTAGTAGACACCCAGTAGAAGATGAAGCTTTTTTATAAACTTAAAAGACTGACAAATATATTTATTTTCTTTGACCTTAAAGAGAGGCATACTATAGTTATGGAAACAACATGGGCTAACCTGGAAATCAGCCCTGTTTTGCCATTTAACAAGACAGGTTAACTTTTCTGACCCTCAGTTTCCTTACCTGTAAAATGGGAATCTTCCTTCCAGAACTTTTATGAGGATTAAATGGGATACCATATATGAACACCAAGCACAGTGAGTATATAAATAGCTGCTCAGTAATTATTAGCTCCATCCCCCAATTTTTTTTCTTTTGTTATTTCTGTTCCCATCTCATAAAACAAACCCCAGACACACCATCCTAACTATATGTCCCTGGGTTGTTTTTTTTTTTGTTGTTGTTGTTGTTGTTTTGTTGTTGTTGTTGTTTCTGTTGCCAGTATTCTCATCTCCAGCAATGGGACTTTTCTCTAAGGCTCTGGCCTCCAAATGATCCTTTTTGATTGGTTCCCTTTAAAATGTTTTGAGATATTTTAAAAGACTAAGAGACTCTATCAAAGGGATGGGGGCTTGGGAAACATGAAGAGTACAAGAAATATGTCAATAGTTCGTTCACAAAGGACTTGAATCCTGGTTGTTTGGCTCCCAAGTCTGTGCTTTTAACTACTGTTGTAGGTCTGCCCACAAAGACAAAGGAGTGTCTAGGGAGAACACATGGTACTGGAGAGGATACTGGCCTTGGATTGGTCAGGTTGAATTTTAATTCCCCCTCAACACAGATATTTAAAGAAGGCTTACATGGGCCTGTGCAGCAGTGACCAGCATGGGCATAGCCACCACTTTGGTGGAGCCCACTGTCCACTTAATGTCCCCAGCTGCCAGTGTTCTCATCCACAAAATGGGGATAAGAGCCCCACTTTGTATGCTAAGGGCTTCATATATTGTACCTAATTTCACTCTCCCAATCACCTCAATGTTATTTTTTATATGAAGAAACAGGCCTCTGCTCAAGTAGGCCTAAGGTGGACTCTGAAGCAGGCTGCCTGCTGCCCATGCATGTGTTCCTGACACTGTACTAACAAGTGGGAAGCAGCTGGCAGAGCACTGGGCACATATTAGAGTCAATGCTCCATGAGTTGATGGTCCTCTCTTCCTGTCCTTCTCTCTTTCCTTCCCTTCATTCATGTTCCCTCTCATCCTCACGCTTAAGTGTCCAGGTCATGAGAACACAGAAACAAGAGAGAGAGAAATGGAAATGGGACAGAAAGACAGACACAAAGCATTTCACAGTTCTCCCTAAGGTGGCCCTGCAGTTAGTACTCTATTCATCAAGCCTCCCTGCAATCAGTTTGCATTTCCCAAACTTGAGTAGTTCCTGTAATTATATCCGTGAGTTTTAAGTGGTTTTAATCTCTCTTCCTTTCTCAGTTTACGTGTTTTAATTTGTTTCCTCTTCCCTCACTTTTTTTTTCTCTCATATGCACATACCCAGACCCATGATAATGAATGGACTCATACTAATTACAAGGCTGTGATTCCATCAAAGGGCTTGGATGCTGCTGCTGTTTCCATCAGTGACTTGAGCAAAGCTCCAGGGGTTTATAACTCATCAGTGTCTTGATGGAAATTTGGCCTGGCAATCAGGATCTAATTGTTCTGGATGCTGTACACATGTTGCTCTAGAGAAAAACAACTTCAAAATAACTTGCTCTCTTTTAGAGATCACTGCTGATATGTCTCTTAGGTCTGGAATTACCATTTTATAGGTAAGTTTGAAAAATGTCTTAACAGCTTAGAATAAGAATGACTTACGTGTAGGGTAGATCTTGAAAAGGGAACTCTTTGTGCCAAGAAATTACCTTTCATTGACCCTAATTGACTATCTCACAAGATTTCTGGGAACTGAATCAGTTACCACAAAAATAAAGTACAGACATGGAGAGCTTATGACTTGTGAACTAGACATGCTGTATCTGTTGTCAGAAACACAGGTACAACATTAATGAACATCTGAGTTATATAACCATTATTTAATCTCACAGCAACAACCCTGTAGTAGGTATTATAAGGCCCATTTTACAGATGAGAGAAACAAAGCCCAGAATGATTAAATAACTTAAGACCTCACAGGTAGGAGGTGGGATTCAGGCTCAAATCTGTGTGGCTCCACAAACATTGCTATTCCACTACATTCTGGAGGGTTAAAATTACAACAGTTTGTCTAGACAAGTCATTTGCCTTAGAGTGGGAGGGAAGATCTGGAGAGGGATAACAAAATTACTTCAGGGAATGATGGCAGGATATTAGGACCAGGAGTCTCGGGAAAAGAGTTAAAGAGCACTGGGAAGCTTTAACTGAAACCTCAGGGTAGTAGGTTGAGGGAAGAGTTGAGTCCAAGGTGGTGGGAAGGTCTGACAAGAGCAAGGCATGGTGTTGGGGTCCTCCACGGTGATGGAGACCTGCTCCTCAAACCAAAGAGAATAACACTGAAACTGAAATTATATAAGATGTGCTAAGAGATGGCTAGTTGGGGGCCTAATTCCTAAGAAGTTTAGCAACAGTTAGGGAGGATTCAAGGAATTAGAAGACCCATGGTTCTTGTCTTCAAGGAATTCATAATGTGATTGAGTGAAAGTATATATGCACTTTACACTGTAAAAAAATTATTATGTAAGGCCATGTAGGAGAGGTGTCAAAGAGTGGTAAACAAGTAAACACGGTGTTTACTCCCTCCCTCCATTTATTTCAAGCAGAGAGGGCAGCACTTTAACAATGCCAATGGGCCCTTCATAACCTACCTCCTTGCCTTCCTCTCCAGGCTCCAGCTCCCCATCCCTCCCCTCCATACCATAGCCACAGTGAGCCACTCTTGTTTCTATGATGACATCTCTAACCTCCAGAACATGGCACCCACAATCCTCACCTGGAACACTCTTTGTTTGGTTTCTATCAGACCCCAGGTCTTAGCATAGTTATTTTCAGGATGTCTCCCTTAACCCTTACTTTGTCAGTTGGGTTTTTTTTTCCATTATCACCATCTGTGCTTCCAGGTATGATGTAAACTCTATAAGGATTGGTAAACAAATGGTTTATTTTGTTCACTGTGGTATTCCTACACCTGGCCCAGTGACCAGAACAGAGTTGGTACTCAATAAATATTCGTTGAACAAATCATTCTTTTTTAAATTTTTATTTATTTATGATAGAGAGAGAGAGAGAGAGGCAGAGACATAGGCAGAGGGAGAAGCAGGCTCCATGCACTGGGAGCCCGATGTGGGATTCGATCCCAGGTCTCCAGGATCGCACCCTGGGCCAAAGGCAGGCGCCAAACCGCTGCGCCACCCAGGGATCCCAATAAATCATTCTTTAGTTATTCAGTATCTAGCATAGTCCTGGGAACTCTTCAAAGAGCTAGGAATTGTTTTTATGAGCTTTACATTTATTAATTCCTTTAATCGTCATTACAACACTATGAGATGGGAACTGTTATCAGCTCAATTTTACAGATGAGGAAATGGAAGCACAGAACCTAGGCAGTCTAGTGCTAGAAACTGTCCTCTTATCCACTATATTCTGCTGCCCCAAGGTTAGTCTCAGGAATGAATGAATAAGCAAGAATGAATACACATGTGGGAATTACTGTGTTATTTTCCTGAAGTAATATTTCTTGAAGTTATAAGGTATATGGAGTAGTTTTTTTATTGACTTAGGCTGTGGGTGGAGCTGTTCATGTAAACTGTGCCATAAGAAACTCCAGTTCAGGTGAAATCCTGGGCTGGTATCATCACTGTCACTTTTAAACAGGAAGGACAACTAGAGGGACCTGTAGAAATATGAGAGAGGGTTAAGGAGGCTGGCCATCTTTGCTCTGGAAGGTCAATTAAAGAGACCTCATCTGACCGTGTGTAGGATAACAAACTAATTGGATGCATTGCTCCTAAATGTCATTCATAAATAGCACCTGCTATAATTCACATCCTTTCAGAAAATAACAACATATTAGCAAGTGCTATTAATCGAGCCCCCAACATCTGCCAATGAGAAAACACAGATGGATTCACTCCACTAACAGGAGATATGGTTACATGTGAACTAGGCAAAGGAGAAAGGAGGGATTAAAATAACACTACTCTTCCTACCAATTCTCTTCATGACTGCTGCAGAAACAAGCATCCCCCACAAATGTACTTAAGCTGCCTCCAAACCTAATAACTTCACTTTTTGCTTGATGGCCATGTCAATAACATGAGGTTTGCCCATAGAGCTCACACTAAATTTCTACTCCTTTACAGTGTGTGCTGCTTGTCTGTTATATTGAGTCACCAAAGCCTACCAAGCAGCCATTGAGTGCCAGGCTCTGAACTAGTCCAACAGATGTTGTGCCCCACCCATATCCCTTAATATTCATCTCTATGTTCTAAAGGTTGCTTACTAAGCACAGGTGACACTGTCTGAGGGCTTGACCTGTGAGGAAAGCAAGTCAGAATTGCTGGAGAGCACATGCCCCTGGGAGCAGTGCTCGATCAACAATAGATTGGCGTGGTGGTGGATAAATGCCTCAGCTCCTCTAACCCTTAGTGGAACAACACTGGGACATGTTCTACAGTGTCTCTCTAGTTCTCCAGAGGGCCTAGTAACCTGCTTGACAACATATTTCTTATTGGCTTCTTCCCCTCTGCTGTTTCCCCTCCTCAATTCCCTTCTAGTGTTCTCTGGGATCTCTCCCAAATAAATTACTTACACTTCAATGCTTGCCTTAGAGTCTGCTTCTGAGGAAATTCAAATTAATACAGCTAGGCCTTGAGCATACAGAGACAAATCAAGACAGTCTCTGCCTTCAAGATGTTCATAGTCTAAAAAACATAAAGACAAAATGAATCAGTGGTTTACAAAAGTATGGAAAATGATATAATAACAGCATACAGAAGGGGTTATGGAGTTTAGAGAAGAATCACAGAAGACTTATAGGAATGTGTAGGTGAGTGGTGTGGAGCAATCAGAGAGAGCTTGCAGGAGGCGAGATCTGTTAATTGCTTGCTTCAATGATGAGTATCATGCTATAAAATAGTTTAGTATTTGTAGAATAAATGATCTGTAAAACGACTCTTGTGTTTCTCTATACAGTTACAGAAACACTATAAAATGAAATTTTCCCTAAGTCAGGCTTTTAGATCCCTGATGGTTTGTATTCTGAGAAAATACTTCCAAAATGTATGTGTGTTGGTTTTTATCATTCCTCCATATCTGGGCTCCTGTATGCACATCTCCCCATCCTCAGTCTGGCCTGTAGTCAAAACAGACAAGCACACTGACATTTGTGCTCTGAAAGCCCTTTGCATGTGTCCCTTTCCTACTGCATTGACAGTATTTGTTTATATGCTGCTCTCGAATGTCCACCATGTGCATGGCGATGCTCCCTTTGTCTCCTTTGCTGACATAAAAACAGCTCATTACTGTATTTTTTTTGTGCTTACTTTTTCAAAACTTGCCACTAAAGTCTAAGCTCCACGAGAGCAGGGGGCTTTCTATTGTGTTCACCACTGTACACCCAGTACAATGCAGTGCCTGGCACAAAATGGATGCCAGTGAATGAGTTGAAGGAATGGACTGTTGAATGATGAGATGACTAAGAGCTCCTTGCAGAGAAAGTCAAGGCTGTAAGAATCATTGTATAGTCACTAGTCCACTGCATGTGGCCTGGCACTTGGTAAACATAATTTAGAAGTTTATCAAATATATTTTTTTAAAAAGGCCCAGGATTAAAGAATATTCCATATTAGTGACAGAAGGAAATTAGAGGGGCACCTAGGTGGCTCTGTCACTTAAGTGTCTGCCTTCAGCTCAAATAATGATCCCAAGGTCTTGGGATCCAGACCCATGTCAGGCTCCCATGCTCAGTGGGGAGTCTGCTTCTCCTTCCCCTGGCTTGTGTGCACTCTCTCTCAGTGTCTCCCTCTCCCTCTCAAATAAATAAAATCCCTTTTAAAAAGGCAGAAATTAGAGCAGAATGTTTAGTACTCTTTATTTTTTTTTCTTTTTTTGGTTGCCACTTTTCCTCAAATAGAAACTCATTTTCATAATTATAAGTGATTATCATAGTACTTCTAAGTCACCGTTCCTACTTCTTTGACAGTCTGGGGCAGATCCAGATGCTCTTTTAGTCACATCATCAGAGACTCAGAAGATGGTTGAGACTGGAAGCCAAGTTCATGCTGAGTAATGCAGCCACTGCCAGTGTAATTACTGAAACGAGAGCCTGGCCAGACTGCCAAGAGTTAGCCTTTCAATTCCTCACACAAGTCCAGTTTTGACAGGTGGTCAGGTTACTTTCAAAAAGGAGATAATCTTTCTCCAAAGGGAGTTGCTAAATAGCCAAAAGAGAAGACTTGCAAGAAAGCTAGTTTCCAGAACTCTTGAAAGCAGCATGCCAGCATCCACACCAGCTTTAACTTGGGTCCTCCCTTGGCAGGATTCCCATTGGGGTAGAACCTTTCTGAGGAGATGTTTTAATTCCAGTAAGGTACTGTGTGCTGCTGAAGGATTGCAAACCTTGGGCATGAGCTGGAAGATCATTTATTCCAGACCCTTGTCTTCCAGCTGACCCTTAAGTAAGCTCTCTAACAATAGTCATGGCTTTGTGATAAGGACTCTTGGCATTTGGTTTTAAGACTATCTTGATGGGGAAAAAAAAAGACTATCTTGATGGTGAAAAGTAATGATAACACCAGAAATAATAATTATTACTATTTTTGAGCTCTATGTGTATGATCTCATAACGCACAAACATTCCCATGAGGTAGTACTATTAGTATGCACATTTTACAGATGAGGAAATTGAGGCTTAAAGAGATTAAGTAACATGTGCAACACTACATATCTAGTAAGTGATGGAACAGAATTTAAAACCAGACACTCAATTCCAGAGCCTTCTGCTTTTGGGCTAATGAACAGGACATGAAAGGGCAAAACCCTCTGAAAGACTGGAAAGCCATATCCATGTGCAGTTTGCATCTCTCAAGTACACAGCTTCACACACAGGCTTCTTTGCTAACAGATCTTATATTGGAGATGAAGCATGTAACACTGAAAGGGTAGATGAGCAAGTAAAATTCTAACTTCTTATTGCTTGTGAGGAAATCTGCTAATGTATTTTATAACCTGATGGTGGATAAATGGGACTCCCAGGCCGAGCAGAAAATGGAAGTCCAGTCTCTTGACCCCTGTACAGTATGTCACTCTTAGGGCTACAAGTGGCAAAACCAATATTCCAGAATGTCTACCAAAGTCAGAACGCGAGTAACCTCTTCTTTCTTATATTAATCATACTAGGCTAGATTGTGCTATAGTAACAAATAAATCTCAAATGTCAGTGCCTTAAAACAAAAAATGTTTATTTCTTACTCACACTGCTTGTTCTTCATAGGTCTTCTGCTCCTAATGGTCTTACATGGAGATGTGGGCTGATAGAGCCTCCCACACGTGGGATGCTGATGGTTGCTATCTATCCAGGAGAAGGAAACTTGGCAAAATCACTGACTGGCTTTTAAAGGTCTCTGCCTGCAAGTGATACCTATCACTTTTGATCACAATTCAGTTTTTAAAGCAAATTATATAGACCCAGTTAACTTTTTGTGAATTTGCCTAGAGTGAAAAGAAATTCAAATATTGGTAAATAGTATTAATGGCTCCATTGAATTCTTCAATCACATTGAAATGTGTTTAAGAGCAGATAAAATTGTCGTTCACTTAAGAAAATAAATCATGATGATTTCAAACAGGTGATCAAGTAATCCACCAGAATATTTACTTTGGTTATTGTTTGTCTATTGGTCAGTTTCTCCTACATAGCCCTGAGCATTTGTGGGAAATGAATCATCTTATTTATCTTTGATTACTTCGTTCTTGGTACAGTGCTAGAAGCTTGATATTAGCCCATGTATTTGGGCTGCAATAACAAAATACCATAGACTGGATAACTTAAATGACAGAAATTAATTTTCTCATGGTTCTGGAAGCTAGAAGTCGAAGATCAAGGTGCTAACGTGGTCAGTTTCTGGTGAGAGCTCTCTTCCTGGTTTGCAAACAGTTGTCTTCTCACATAGCCTTTCCTTGATGCCTGTGCCTGGAGAGAAAGAGAGAGAGAGAGACAGAGAGACAGAGAGCGCACCTGCGCGCGCGTGTGCAAGCATGTGTGCATATGTGCACTATGGTATCTCTTAAAAGGATACTAATCTTATCAGATCAAGGCCCTACCCTTCTGATCTCTTTTAACCTTAATTACTTCCTTACTCTAAATACACCCACACAGCTGTTAAGGCTTCAACATATGAATTTTAGGGGGACATTCAGTCCATAACAACATAGTAGGCTTCACTGTTCTTTGAATGAATGGATGGATAAATGAATGATTCCAATTAACCAATACTCTTTGCTTAGTGAGCACATACCATATTTTTCTCATCTTCCTTTCCCCATCTTCCTCTCTTTTGCATTCTTTCAGTGAGGCCCACTCATTCTTCAAAACCCAACTAGCACATTGCTGCCTTGAGGAAACTTCTCTGATCTATACACCTTCGTGCACCTTCCCAAGCCTGAACCACTTGTTTCTTCTGCTCTTCTTCAAGAACGCCTGATACCTTTTCTCAGTATTTTCCACAGAATTATAATTTTTTACACACTAGACCATATCCCACACTGCTCTGTGTGCCTCCACAGAGCCATGGCTGGTTGGTGTGAGATGCCTGGCACCAGGCATGGGGTCTGACTCATGTTGGTACTCAAAATGTGTTGGTCAAATAAATAGGTGGATTAATGGGTCTTTCACAGATTATATCCCCTTTTGACATGTTACTCTTCTACTCTGTGTGTGTACTCCTATATTTGATATATAATTTGCCCATTAGATGGGGGCTGTCAGTAACTGCAGGAGGATCAGAACACTTGTCATGCTTGTCATTAAAGCACATTCAAACTTACACAATGGAGGCAGCCAGTCTCATCTGCAGGCACCTGCAGGCTTGGTGCTGTCTCTTCAGAATCTGAGTAGTCCTCCAGGATGTCAGGTAACACACCCATCTACCACTGGATCACCAGAGACCAGCATGAGGCATGGCATGTAGTGAGCACTTACCTAAAGTTTGTTGAATGATTTAATTGATCCACCAAATCCCTAGAAAGACAGATCTCAGAGCATCATTTTAAGATGGAAAAGATCATGGTATCGTAAAAACTGTGACTGAGAAGATACTTCTGTTACATATGCTTGGCCTGATTTCAAATTGTGTTATTCTAAAACCTCTGAGGAGATAGGACTATTTCTCCTCCTCATGAAGATCTCTGGGAATGGAGAGCTTACAATATCTCACTCCACCCGCGCTAGTGTCACTGCATGAACACAGGCTTCCAGCAATTTGAGCACAGGGCCTGAGTCTTTCCTCTTTACATCCCCAGTACCATAGGCTCACAGTTCTGTCAAAGGAGTACATGTATGGCTGTGAAGATGGTGTGGCCTTCCTTTTATCCAGAAGGTGCCAGGGACAGACTGACTCTCAATTATAGTAGAAACTCAATAAATACTTATAGTAAGGAATGAAATTGTGGAGTTGTGTGTGGGAGGATATACCTGTTCTGTATGGGAAGCAAGAGCTGGAAGGAGGTGGGGCGGCCATGCATCCACCGGCTTTTCATATCTGCCTCTGCAAACGCATCTAATTACCTCACCTCCATTAGCCGGCCCTTGGCAGAGGCCGCGCGTTGGGTGTGCGCGGTCCTGGCAGCCGCAGTGTGGAGGGTGAACCCGATGGCCTCTTCAGTCTATTTAGCAGGCTCTGAGATGTGTAAGTACATTATCTGCAAGGCTGGTAAAGAGCGCTTGGGGAGGATTTGTGGGTCTGTGGGAAGGACAAAGAAAAATGTTTTCTAATAAATTATTCACCATCTCACAATCCCTTTTGGGCAGATTGTTGCTCAGTTTGCCCCGCGCCGCTCGGAGCCTCTTCCCTCCGCATTCAGACGCGCAGTTTCTCACCTCCAGAGAGCAGCAGAGATCTCGGGCAGGCTGCTGCGGCTAATGGTGGCAATTAATAACTTGTCATAATCCCGAGGACGAAAGGGAAGGCGCCCCATCAGCAGGCGGGTCATGGCGCCGCTCAGAAGCAAATGAGGTGCAGGTGTGGCCTCCGCTAAGCGCTGCGCTCAACACCGGCGCGCGGTGGTGCCAAGCCCCAGACCCCGCGGCCTGCCTCCGGCTCCCCTGCGCGCACCGCCCCAGGCCTACCCCCGCCGCCCCCCCCCCCCCCCCCCACGCTGCTCACCCGGCTGCGGAGCAATCCCCAGAACGTATCAATAAATCAGAGCACACGGCACAGAACCTTCCAAACACTTAATTGCACTCTGAACACTGCTAACTCCGCCAGGCCCAACTCGCCTGGGTTCCCCCTCCCGCCACCACCCCAGACTTGGTAAGAATCGCACACCTCAAACTCACCCCTCCACGCAGCCTGGGTACCCCACCCTCCAATCCTCGTTTGTTATCCCCACCTCTACTCCGTGCAAGCACTGCAACCTTTAAAAGTGAACGTGGTACATAAACAGCCAGCGTGCTGAGCCTGGTCTGATCGGCTCTCGGGTCCCCAGTGGAGCTGGAAGGACACCAAATCCTCGTTAGGGTTTTTAGAAACCACAAAATGCACAATCACTTATTTCCCCGATAGCTCAGCTTCAACCTGGTTGCCTTTTCTCTTGTTTCCATTCCTGTGGGTCAGTTCTGCTTGAAATGAACCAAGTTTACAAATCTCTTCTGGTTTGTACACTCCTATTATGCATACGAGGTGATGCATTTGTAACTGTCACACAAGTCAGGGTGATACAGCACTCTCATCTGACCCTATTCATTTAAATGGGTGCGTCTTGATGACATTGATTCATGTTATAAGTTATATCCATGCATTATAATCTTTATGTGTCACCGTACTGGTTATATCTACTACAGTGCAGGGCAGCGGGTGTGTGTGTGTGTGTGTGTGTGTGTGTGTGTGTGTGTGTAGACATAGAAAATGATGGTGAGCAGGATTTGAGAGTGCTTTGAACAATATGAAGTCCATATAAACTCCAAATCTTCCTCGATAAGTTTATTATGTGTCCCTATCCTGAGAGAAGGAAATTTACATGCAGAACAGTCCTAGGTGAAGTGTCTTTTGCTGTAAATATTCTGCTAACTTCTTAATATTTAGAGAATGTGTGCTTCAAATGCATATCGCACCAAACTAAAGGGGTAAGTAAACATGATTATGCATGCATGTAAGTCTTTATCAAGGTGGGGTTAATAATGTTTTAAAGCAGAACTATTTCTCATGAAAATAGCTGCTCTTAATAGCCTCTGTCTCTTTATTGTGCTTCTTACTGAAACATAAATCACTAATATGTTTTCAGCAGCAAAGTACTCTCTTTTTCCATTGTATTCACAGATTTAGTGGCATTTCAAATAGATAAACACAAGCAACATCTATCAACACTACAAAAAGGGCGCCTTAATCAAAGCTCCAGGTCCCGGGTCTCAGCATCTCCATTTACCTTGAGATAAATCCATTGGTGTGACCACCACTGCACCGGGTGACAAATCACCCTAGCTGGCCGAGCAGCGCAAAGGCTTATTGGCCTTCCTTTAAGTGGTCTTACCCTTCAATGAAAAGGATGGGGCTTGTCAAGCAGGACCAGATTAAAGTTAGACAAAAAGAAATGATCTGTTATTAGAAAACTCCGATTGAGAATCACAAAACAGGAAAGAAATATGAATAAAAATTTCCAGGGGGAAGACCATCTGATCCCAACAGAAATTAACTCCCATTATGGGCGTGAGGTAATAGATGGCCTGCAGTTGGAGTTAATGAGGATTTCAGATTAAGGAGGTGTGGGGCTCGGCTGGGGGTGTTAGCAGCTGCTCTGGGCATCCAAGTGCTAAGTTCAGGAGCAACCTGAGCTCCTGGCTTCCTGGGCTAAAAGGTG
Organism: Nyctereutes procyonoides; assembly: GCF_905146905.1. NCBI lineage: Eukaryota > Metazoa > Chordata > Mammalia > Carnivora > Canidae > Nyctereutes > Nyctereutes procyonoides. The sequence goes on along the minus strand of NW_026575140.1, from coordinate 42,527,733 downwards.
GTGTTCACGTAGGGCATGGAAATTACAAGTTCTTGGAAGTGAGTACTCATGATTACATGGGTGCTTCAAAGAATAACACTAGTAGGAATCTCAGGGGACAAATTGATTTCCCCATGTGTGAGACAAGGGGAAAGTGAAGGCCGAATATGACTTGCCCAAAGTCACACAGCCAATAGTAGGACTGAGATGATCTGTCTGCTTCCAATTCGCTGGGACACCATTATTTGACCTAATCCTGGGAGATGACCTTGTTCTGCCTCTAGGTTTAAGGATCTTATCTTTCCAATTAACTGCAAAGGGAGAAGAGAATGGTACCCTATAGTTAGCCTTCTTGGTATAGTTTGAGTTAAAGCCTAATGCTTATACAAATAATAGTAGCTAATGCTTTCAGGTTCTTACTGGATGCCAGTCTTTGTCTTTGCATTATCTCATTTAATCCATAGATACCTACCATCAGAGTAAGATACTGAGACTTCATAAGCTGCTTGCCCAAGGTTGAATAATAAATGCAATAGTTTGTTTTTGAACTAAGCAGCCTGCCTTAAGAGCTATGCTTATAACCACTAGTCAACACTGCTAGACAAAGACTTACATTTCTTCTAGGAAAGTTTGTGCAAACAAAGAAAAGTTAATAAGCAAAATATATCTGATAATATATACACAAAAGGAATGAAAACTTGGATGCTGAGGAAAAAACAAAATTCCTAGCCCCTTGATATGAATAAAATACCTTTGGATTTTCCCCCAATTTTTCTGATACTCTGCTGAGAAAAGGACTTTAAAAATCAGGCTACCAAGGGAATGATAACCAATTCCATAATTTAAAATAAACTTATAAGCTATAGGAAGATACATGGCATAATTATGCAAAAAGAGAGTAGTCCAGCAGAGTACAGAGTGTGTTTTGAAGATGATGGTCCATGCTAAGTTCAACTCCCACCCCTGGCGTTTCTAGCCCATGAAATTTCCTCTTTGTCATCTTAGTTTTTTCCTATGTCTGAATCTTAAGCATGCTACGTATCTGTGTTGGCCTCAATTTCCTCACTTGTTAAATAAAGAAATAATGTCCATTTCATATAGTAGTTATGAGGATTAAATGAGATGATGGATGTCAAGAGTTCAGCAGAGTTCCTGAGGAAGGGTAAACATTTGGCAGTTGGCTGTACCCCCAATCTGTCAGAGAGTTGAGAATTACCCCCTTTCATTCCCTATGCAGCATCATGGAAAGATGCTGACGTTAGAGATGCTGAATGGACTGTGCCCTTGTTCACACTCTGCCCAAAATCCACTGAATGCATAAAAATGCAGTTAAGGGGATCCCTGGATGGCTCAGTGGTTTAGAGCCTTCCTTAGGCCCAGGACATGATCCTTGAGTCCCGGGATTGAGTCCCACATTGGGCTTCCTGCATGGAGCCTGCTTCTCCCTGTGCCTGTATCTCTGCCTCTCTCTCTCTCAAGAATAAATAAATAAAATCTTTAAAAAACAATTTAATAATCGGAATGGCCATACAGGGATGCCTGGGTAGCTTAGCAGTTGAGCATCTGCCTTTGGCTCAGGGTGTGATCCCGGAGTTCCAGGATCGAGTCCCACATCGGGCTTCCTGCATGGAGCCTCCTTTCCCTCTGCCTGTGTCTCTGCCTCTCTCTCTCTCTCTCTCTCTCTCTCTCTCTCTCTCTTTGTATCTCTTGTGAGTAAATAAATAAAAAATCTTTTTAAAAAATGCAATTAAGCTTTCAGATATTGCCTCCACAGATATTTGGAAATGGCAACTTTTTCACTGCCTTATTTTAGGCCTTATGTCAGGTGAATGTGAGCAGGGGTTCTCAAATATGAAGATATTTAGATTACTAGAGAGAAAGAAATGGTAGATACACAGCTAAAGAAATGAAAATGAGCCTGGGTGGCTCAGCAGTTAAGCGTCTGCCTTCAGCTCAGGGAGTGATCCTGGGGTCCTGGGATCGAGTCCCTCATGGGGCTCCCTATAGGGAGCCTGCTTCTCCCCCTGCCTATGTCTCTGCCTCTCTGTGTGTCTTTCATGAATAAATAAATAAAATCTTTAAAATTAAAAAAAAAAAAAAGAAATGCAAAACAGGAATCTCAATCCACGTATTTGAGAAAGCCAGACCAACATTTGCCCATTTGGTGAGTAGTAAGTCCGTTATATCTAGTGATACAAGAAGCTACCACAAATATCAACCAAGGCTATTGTCTTTCCCTCGGAATAAATCTGAGAAGCTTAAAGGTGCTGGTTGGTCATTGCTATGTTTGATTTGTAAATATGCCTTATTATGATAGCATTTATGGGAAGCATTGTGTCAAGAGCCTGTTTTCTTTATTTATACAAAGAATCAAGCTGGGTAAAGGAATGTTTTATATTCATCCTAACCTGAGAAATTTGTAAGCTAATAATATCAGAGGAAATACTATATGCCAATTACTAGTGGCCTCCCTTCATTAGTACAACTACAAGTACATATTCTCTGTATTTAACTGTGTAACTCAATCCAGTTTAAAAGGAAAACTAAAATAAAATATCTTTATCAAACATTTCTAATGTCTAAAATGACCCAAGCATGCGTTATGTTTCATTTGAGTTTGCAAGGCAATAGTGATAGATAATTACAGGTACGGGTATTGATATATTTTGCATTTGTGTTTGTATCTAAATACCTACTGCCTTCTTAATAAACTTCAATTAATATGCTTTCAAGTGCCCTGAATGTAATTTTCTGATTAAACACATACATCAGACTCACCATTAACTCATTAATTTCACATAGATTGAATTCTGTGTTTGTATGCAGCTAAATGTAAGAAGCAACACATCCAATAATCATTTTGTATTTAATATGAACAGATATATTTCTTTGATTTAGTCCAAACCAAATCCCTAGGACACAAATGAGGTGGTAACTGAATTCTGTGCCTTCAGAATTTGCACATTTAATGGGAAACAATTTCAAAGCCTCTGCCGGTCATTGGAAAGGCTGTTCCATTCTGCTTTTTCCACAGAGCAAAATCTTTCTGAGAACAGTGCTTATTATTGATAGGTTTAAAGCACCTCAGGTGCTTGCCCATTGTGTGTATTGCTGTCACTCTGTCTTCTGAGCAGTGGGAAGCAATGATGGATAACATAGAGAATAATACATGATTCTTGATGGAATGCAAAGCTATAATTCAGTCTTGGGGGTTCTGCTGACGTCACAGTGCGTGAGAACACAGCTCAAAGAGGTTTTTCTAAAAGCCAAGCAACCCTTGTTATCAATCGAGTATGGAGCCAGTGGATCAAGACGCACACTATAGCCTCCTTGAGTGATTTTCAAAGGAGAAAAGCACGTGAGAGTGTAATCTCTTAGGTTAAAGTCACAACTGTGCTCCCAGGAAGGCAACGAGAGCCTATTGCTGGCTCCTACCCAGTTCATTCCTCATTTGCTTTGTGACAGGCAAATGAAAACTCTCAGATGTGGAGAATAGAACTCTCTCTTCTTGACCTTTCAAGATATCTTCTAACCCAGGTTTCCAAAATTTCTCTGGTGAGAGGTATTGCCTGAAACCCTGTTAAAAACATAGCTTTCAAAAAAAAAAAAAACATAGCTTTTTGGGGGCACCTGGCTGGCTTAGTTGGTGGAGTGTGTGAGAGCGTGTGACTCTTGATCTCAGGGTCATGAGTTCAAGCGCCATGTTAGGCATGGAGCCTACTTAAATTTTTTATTTTATTTTATTTATTTATTTATTTAAATTTTTTCTTTTTAAAGTTTAAAAAAATATAGCTTCCTGGAGTCTCACCTCTGGACATTCAGATTTAGTAGATGTAGGGTGCAGCTTGAGAATATGTATATTTAACAAGTAGTCTAAGTTGATTCATTAGGAATTTTGCAAACACCTTGATCAGTCTCTTGGTATCTTGTCTCAGAATTTCCTCTATACTTGCAAGCTACTTGTCACAATTTAAGAATCAATACAGTACTGGTTTATGTTGACACAGTTAAATGAGAATGTTTTTGCAAAAGATTTAACACATAACCCATAGTGCATCTCAGTAAATGAAAATTTCTCCTCTTCTTTTAGTTGCCTGATCTATCAGAAAGCTGCCCTTTCTGTTGTTAACAACTCAAGAATGTTCAGTGTTAACAACTCAAGAATGAAGACTAGACTGCATATTTCCTCAGCAGGCCCTGAAGCATTATACAGTAAGTATTTGAAAGTGATGCATTGATCGACTGAAGCTGTCAGAGGTAGGGTGAGACCTACAGATCCTTTTCTATTCATGCTTCATTTGAAAGTAGGACTTATCTAGAGCTCTAATACTTCTCAATGTAGCAAGGAATCATTTCTTTATTCAGGCTTAGGTAACCCAGGCCATACCTTGCACAATCCTTTGAGCCTCCCCCAAATCAATAGTGATAATAATAATGAGGAGGAGGAAAAGAGGAAGAAACAGCCACACTTCAGTAGTGCTTAATATGTGCTAGGCAGTCTTCTCAGAATTTTAAACATAGTAACTCACTTAATCCTCCCAATATCCTTATAAGTCAGGTTCTAGTATTGTCATCTCCATTTTACAAATGAAGAAATAGTCACAAAGAAGTTAAAAAAAAAAACTTGCCCAGGGGTGCCTGGGTGGCGTGGTTGATTGTGCCTGACTCAAGTGCCTGACTCTTGGTTTCAGCTCAGGTGGTGATCTCAGGGTCTTGAGATCAAGCCCAGGGTCATGATCACACTCAGCAGGGGTCTGCAGGGGTTTCTCTCCCTCTGCCCCTCTTCCCAGCACTCTCTCTCACTCTTTAAAGATAAATAAATTAACTTTAAAAAAAACTTGCCTAAGGACACAGCTAATAAGTAGCAAGGCTAGGATTGAACCCACATACTATGGTTCCACGGTCTGTGTCTTCTATACCGACTTTACTAGGAACATGGGAAGTCAATTTAGAACTACTACAACACCTTGGATGTTATCTAATATAAACTAATTTTACAAGTAAAAAGACAAGGGCCAAAGAGAAAAAGTGACTGACAGAAGGTAACTCCACTGTATTCTTTCTCTAACTCCTGATCCTGACTTTACTCTGCCATGTGATCTTCTGCTGGAGACTGGTCTTACCTAGTGCAGGCCTTCTCTTATTGACACCACACAATATTCTGGACGTTATATACAGCAAAGAATGTAAATGTAAAGCTGGGCTTCAGGAAAGGAAGGAAGGTCCTCGTACCAGGTACAAAGATGTAACTGTAGACATGCAAGGAAAACCAACTCCTAAGCAGATGCCAAGGTGTCTATAGGTAGGAAGATATAAGGCCATTTGGAGCCCACAGAGGCAGGAGCTAGAGCTGGTGTTGCCATTACTATGTAAAAGATAATACAAGACTGAAAGGGTACAAAAGTTTTCAATGAATACTAAAGCTCTTTTCTGCTTTTGACTCCCAGAGGCAACAGGCTTTCAAATATTCTTTGAGATATAATGTATGCCAATATATAACTATATACATTTCTAAATTCTTCTGTTGTTTACACAAATAGTAGCACACTACACAGATTATTCTGTTGGTGTTTTTAACTGTATAATGTATCCTGGAGATTGTTCCATATCAGTACTTCTATATAGAGCTGCCTATTCCTTTTATGATTATATAATATTCTATTTTTTGGATATATCAAAATTTATTTAAGCCATCTCCTATCAGTGGAAGATAGGTTGTTTGCATGTGTATTATTTCTCTTTTTGTGACTATACCTATGAGATAAATTTCCAGATGCAGAAATGCTGGATCAAAGAATAAGTTTAAAAATTTAATCAATAAAGATTATATTAATTTACATTCCCTCCAACAACCCTGGAAATTGATTGTTTCCCCAAATTCTCAACAAGCCAATGTTTTATCCAAAATTTTCTTTTGTGTATCTCATATATAGTTTTCATTTGTACTTCTTTTATTATGATGAATTTGAACACCTTTCATATATTTAAGAACCATTTATTTTCCCCTTTCTTTAAACAGGCTATCTATATCATTTGCCCATTTATACTATCGAATGTTTTTCTTAATATTGTTGAAAATGTTATATATTAAAGAAATTAGCCCTTGGATTGCAATATGTAAGTCAAGAATGTTTCTCCAATTTATTTGCTTTTTGACTTTAAAGAATTTTTTTCTATGAAGAATTTTTTAAAGTTTTTACAAGTTTAAATTGACTAAAATTTTCTATTATGGCTTCTGAATTTTATGTCATACTTAGAGAGTTCTTCCCACTGCAAGGTTATATAAAAACAAATTCTCTTATGTTTCTTCTACAACTTTAATGAATCATTAAAAACAATCTTTGATCCATCTGGAATTTATTTTAGTGCAAGATGTACAATGGATCAAACTCATTTTTTGAAACCAATTGTCCCAACACCATTTGTTAAATTATCTGGAACCCAGTATATTACTCTACTAATGATGTACTCAAAAACTGGAAAAATGGTGACCACTATTGGTTGTTTCTAATTAGGTAAATCTTTTTTTTCCCTTCATATTCTGGGTGGGTTTTTTTTGTATATTTTTTTATTGCAGTTCAGTTTGCCAACATATACTATAACACCCAGTGCTCATTCCATCAAGTGCCCCCCTCGGTGCCCGTCACCCAGTCACCACATCCCCCACCACCACCTCCCTTTCCACCACCCCTTGTTCATTTCCCAGAGTTAGGAGTCTCTCATGTTCTGTCACCCTCACTGATATTTCCCACTCACTTTCTCTCCTTTCCTTTTATTCCCTTTCACTATATTTTATATTCCCCGAATGAATGAGACCATATAATGTTTGTCCTTCTCCGATTGACTTACTTCACTCAGCATAATACCCTCCAGCTCCATCCATGTCAAAGCAAATGGTGGGTATTTGTCGTTTCTAATGGCTGAGTAATATTCTATTGTATATATAGATCACATCTTCTTTATCCATTCATCTGTTGAAGGACATAGAGTCTCCTTCCACAGTTTGGCTATTGTGGACATTGCTGCTATAAACATTGGGGTGCAGGTGTCCTGGTGTTTCACTGCATCTGTATCTTTGGGGTAAATCCCCAGTAGTGCAATTGCTGGGTCCTAGGGTAGCTCTATTTTTAACTCTTTGGGGAACATCCACACAGTTTTCCAGACTGGCTGTACCAGTTCACATTCCCACCAATGGTGCAAGAGGGTTCCCCTTTCTCCACATCCTTTCCAACATTTGTTGTTTTCTGTCTTATTAATTTTCATAATTAGGTAAATCTTGAATGAAAGAAAGAGGAAGGTGGGGCAGGGAATGAGAAAGAGAGAGAGAGAGAGAATGAGAGAGAGAGAGATGGATCGATGTTTGGCCAGGAATCAAATTTAGACTAGAGAGTTTGAATAAAGATACAGTAAACTTACAATGAATGGATCCTGATTGGCTGCATTCAGGATGATTCTTCTTCCTTCTTTGGCAATTAGAAATTGAAGTGGATCTAGCAAGGAGGACCCTACAGTGACCCAGGTGGGCAGATCACACAACAAGCAATAACTCATTCCAGGGAATACTAGCATAGTTAGGTGATTTCTGAGGTTATAAGAGTTTCAGCTCCAGGGCCCTGGTCCCAGAAATCCCTGGAACAAGAATGCAACCTCAAGAAAATGTAGGGGAGACCCTCACTGTTCAAGTTTGAGAGCTCAGCCCCTGTCTGATGTAGGCTTATAATAGAAATATACTTTAACACTAAAAGTATAAAAGACATTTCTTGCACACTTGAGTTTGAGAGCAAGGTTCATAACTCCTAGAGGTTGTTAAAAAGATAAACTGAGGCATGTTAAAATTTTTAGGAGTTTTTCTGAACAAAAACTGATTTGAATCAGCATGAAAAAGTGGTTTGGAACACTCCATGGAGAGCAGCTGGGACAGATTTTTTTTTAATTTTTATTTATTTATGATAGTCACAGAGAGAGAGAGAGAGGCGCAGAGACATAGGCAGAGGGAGAAGCAGGCTCCATGCACTGGGAGCCCGATGTGGGATTCGATCCTGGGTCTCCAGGATCGCGCCCTGAGCCAAAGGCAGGCGCCAAACCGCTGCGCCACCCAGGGATCCCTGGGACAGATTTTTATAGAGAAAAGGCAGAAGCAAAGTAAAGGAACTATTGATTGTAGCTTAAAGTCTAGTTTGCTTCTTAGGATTGGTTATACTTAGGTTTCAATTTTATAACCTTGAGGCATTTACAATCTTAGATTTTGCTTTGCTTATATAGGTTTGTTGTTTAATTAATTTAATAAGTTCAGATGTTGAAGTAATTCTCACAAACTGGAGAAGCATCTTAAACCTCATGTCTAAGAATAATAAGACAACAGATGCCAACAAAGTGGCTCCTAGAGCAGCAAAGATCAGTTAATAATGAGGATAATATTCCTCTGTTTTGAAGCACATTAAATTTCAAGGTACTTTTGATCTGCTACCTTATTTGGCTGTCAATCTCATGAGATGATAGAGGCATGTTTTTTTTACTATCCCTGTTTTGTAAATGAGGACACTGAGATCAACAACAACAAAAAAACTATGACCTGGACAAAACCATCCAATATACTAGAGGAGATTTTCTCAACTTCTGTACTATGACCATTTTGAGCTGGATAATTCTGTGTCTTGGAGACTGTCCCCTGTATTGTAGGATGTTTGACAGTCTCCCTGGCCTCTACTTACTAGGTACCAGTAGCAACTCCCAGTGGTAACAACCAAAAATGTATCCAGGCATTGCCAACTGTCCAATGGGTGGCAAAATCCACCTCCCCTTCACATATCCCCACCTCCATCCAGCTTCCTTGGTTGAGAACCAAGGGCTGAGTTTTCCCAGTGTCCTGACTCCTAGTTCAGAATGAGTAGAAGAAATCCAGTGCTCCTCCCCTACTCCCAAGGTCAGGTTACCATTCCACCAACATGCCTAAAACCATTTTTAAATGTTCTCATGTAATTGTTATCACTGAAAGGGACTCAAGCATTCATCTCTACCCTTTTAATTCACATCTGAAAACACTGAGCTTCAGAAAATTTTAGTTATTGTCAAAGAACACACAGCTGGTATGTAGAGATACTGGTATTTGAACTTAGGTCTCCTATGTCAAATTCAGGGTTTGACCTACTACCTCATCAATGCCTAGAGCTGACATTGTTTTAGAAACCCTTCAAAGTAATCTTGGAAAGAAAAGCAGGATATTTGCTGGCTAGCTTTCCCTTTGTAAGAGGATATTTTTAGCAAAATGGGGGGAAATTACCATTCAGCTCAACTGAAAATATGTCTGGCATTAATTCATTGTTAATTGACCAGGATGAGTAAAAAGATGGCTACTTCCAAGGCCTCTCTAATGGAACTATTAGTGAATTTTCAGGTCAACTAACTCCTGTCACTGCCTGACAAAGGAAATGGCAATCATTTGCCGGTGTTAGCAAGGCTCTCACTGCTCTTGAAAACTGGAATCAGTCATCCTGGGCTGTCAGGTTCCGTGTCTCTACACTGTACGTAATTTTCTACCCAATACTCCTCCACCCAGAGACCCTTAACTTCACATAAATGACCTCAGGTTTGCCCGAAATGTGCATGATTTTTGTGACTTCTAAAGAGCATAGAAATCAGGTTTGATCTTTCACATAATGCTATAGTTTAGTAAAAATTACTCTGTATTACTCACGTTTACTGATTGAGAAACTGAAGCTCAGGTAATTACTTGACTTGTCAAAGTTTTCACAGATAGTAAATAGTAAGGCAAGAGTTCAAACCCAGGAGTGGAGCAACAATTCTCATGTCATTATGTTTTCGTGGCTTTATTTTGCACCATCTGCACCTTCACCCCTCACTTTTCTTTTTCTTTCTTTTCTTTCCCAATGAGCCAACGAGACTTCTTTTTTTCCTACAGAGTTTTTTCCTTCTTCTAAAATCTAAAGGGATAGACAGTTGGGATAGTTAGATAAATTTCAGTTACTATAACTAACCATAGTTTTCTCATTCAACAAGTATATATTGAGGATTTACCTCTAGGAACTCTGATAGATATGGGAGATGCATGATTCGTAAGCTAGGGTCCCAAATACTTAGGCATGCCTATCATAATTTGGTTCTAACCTACCTTTCCAGCCTCATCTTGAACCACTTCTCACACAACCTATGTATATTAACAATACTAACATAATCTCTGTTCTCCAAATATGCCATACATCCCCTTTTCTTTTTTACCTTTGTATGCGCTGTTTTCTCTATGTGGAGTGCCCTTCTGTTTTCACAATCTGCTGAATTCCTATTCTTATATAAAGGCCCTCTCAGGAGTCACCTTCTCCATAAAAGCTTCCCTGCTTTTTATGAAAAAAGCTAATCAATCATACCTCTTTTTGCTATGATGATTTGTCCATACCTGTATTGTAAAGTGATCCTACTGTATTATGATTATTTATATTCATATCTGTCTCACATGCATGATCCTTGAAGGCAAGGATCATGGCTTACTTACGGGAGTAGTCCCCACTATAGCACATAATGAGTGACTGATACACATTAGTTGACTTGATGCAACCCAGAACTGGAAACAAAGGCAGAAAGACACAGAAATGCTGTAGCCCAATGTTATTTTAAACAACTAACTAACTTACTACTTATTAGTTATACCATTAAACAAAAAACTCACTTGTTAGTGGTCCTTTGTGTTTTATTAGCAGGAACATCTCCTTCTACTTAATATGCCCTTTAGAACAACTTGCTTCTATAATTTTCTTGAGTAGATTTCAGGGAAGAAGGAAATAATGGATGGTAACACAGATCACATTTATCCCATCACAACTGACATTAAGCCAAGGCTCCACCACGAAAGCAAAGCAGGGAATTAAAGCAATTCTCCAGGTACCTCAATAAACCTTGTATTTGGGATCCCTGGGTGGCGCAGCGGTTTGGCGCCTGCCTTTGGCCCGGGGCACGATCCTGGAGACCCGGGATCGAATCCCACATCGAGCTCCTGGTGCATGGAGCCTGCTTCTCCCTCTGCCTGTGTCTCTGCCTCTCTCTCTCTCTCTCTCTGTGTGACTATCATAAGTAAATAAAAATAAATAAATAAATAAACCTTGTATTTGATAGCTAGTAGCAAATATTTTTGGAATATTTTTGTAATAATGACAACATTAAGTAACAATTTTCAAAGCACTTTTATAAATGTTATACCTCTTAATAATCATGAGAGGTCAGCACTATCTTCGCTTTACAGATGGGAAAACTGAGGCTCAGAAATGTATTCAAAGTTATTTAGTTAGCTGGTAGAATGGAGTTTCAAGATATAGTTCTTCTGACTGAATCTTATGTTCTTACCAATATACTATACTGTTCTTTGGGGATAGAACATATATTTTGTTTAATCTTGTGTCTCCCAGGACACCCAGAATAGTGCACGAGGCAGGAACTCAATATGATTATTCAATGAATGAATTTTGATATACAAGGTTAAAAATTCTTCTTTCTCATCTAGGTTTAGTTTGTTCATTCATTCATCTGCTTCTTATCTCTCCCATTCATATCATATATATGTATTACTGAAATTGACTGCAACTGTGGTCAGCACGAAAATTTCAAGGATTTTTGTGTCTCCAGCACCCAGCACATACCTGGTGCAGAGTGGGTACTTAACAACTTCTTTTGCATAAATTATCCAAAGAAAGCTCAGGCTCTAATATATGTATATTATATACATATAATAACAAATTACTGAAGTAATTTGAGCTGTGTTTTCTTTTCTTTCATCTGGTTTTCACATCAATCTATTGTTTGTATTTTTACTTACAGGAAAACTGAACATCATTAGGGCTTAATCCCTCTGCCACAGGGGATTTAAACTCAGGTTTCACATTTAAAATACTCAGTTGATGCACCTTCTAGAAGCAGCTGTGTTGTAATGGGGGGAGTCCAGATCTGGAGTCAGAAGACCTGTTATGAATCCCAGCCCTGCCATATACTAGCTATATGGCCTTGGGAAGCCACTTAACTTCTAGGACTCCATATAACAGGACTCCTGCTGACTATATGGGGCATTGTGACATATGTGAATAGTATGAGAAAAGTGTCAGAAGACTAATCCAAGGTGCTCACTTAGTTATTCTCCTCCTGAAGGGCTACAACATATCTGGCATGCCTCTTGAGAGGCTTCTCAGTGCTTGCTGACATCACTTAGAACCATTCAATTTAGATCCTCCTTAACAACTCATTCTTTAAACTTAAGGTCTTATAATTAAATAATAAAAATCAATGGATAAGTATTGACTCCTTATGTTACACATGCTAATTGCATTTATTCAACTTCAGGAAATATGTGTACTTGTGTGTGTGCACACATGCAGGTGTGTGTATGTGTGTGTGTGTGTGTGTGTGTATGAATACCTGCTACATATTTGTGTGGGTACAATAGAAAGAGCCTGAGTTAGGAAGTCAGGCAGAGCTGCCATTAATCTCAGCTCAGTCCTGCATTCATTAGCTGTGTGACTTTGGACAAGTTATCAAGTCACACTAAATCTCAATTTCCTAACTGGTAAGATGCAGATAATAAGTTATTATCAGAGGGAAATAAGAACAAATGCTTCTAGCCTGACCCTTACCTTTTTGCTCAATAAATAGTAGCTTTTGCTGTCATCTATATTATTTAGACATAATAAATATGCATTCTGGTTCTGGTATTGACTAATCCCTCCTCAGTAGAAAATTTTCCTGTTCAGATCCTCTCTTTTGTCATTGTGATTACATGTTGCCTTCTAATTCTCTTTTCTGTCCTGTATAAGTCAGATTTGAAAAGTTATCTCCTGATCCTGGGTCTTTAAAATTATTTTAGAGAATTTTCATGTTGTCTATAATTTGTCCAACTTCAGTTTAAATCTTTATGAGTTGTATTCTAATTCCTGCTGTTCCCAATTTACTATTTTCTAATTTTTGTCAGTAAGGGAAAAACTTCTAGAGTAAAATACTACTCCAAAAGATTATGACATACCACCTCAAAGTTGTCACAGCAAAGTTATTTTTTGTGACCCTATTAGACAACTCCCCATGGTGAAAGCATCCTGAGATTTTATTCTTTTATGACCACCATTTATGGGCCACTTAAAATTACGATAAGTATAAAAAACTATATATATATATATATATATATATATATATATATATGTATGTATGTTAGCTATCACAATATTTAATGTTTTACTAAGTTAGGAACAAAACCTGGGAAAGTTAATTTTTTTATATATCATTGTTAGGCCCCCAAATCTCATCAAAGGTTAAAAAGTCATGTTCACCAATAAAATAGAATAAATGAACCTCCCGGATATTCACTTTGTCTTATCCACTACCACCAGGATAATCTTCCTTTCATATCTTCTCACTACTCAAAAACATTCAAATGTACACAACTGCCTTAGGATTATTAAAACTTGTTATTCTGGAAGGGCTTTCCCAGTATTCCTTACCAATCCTATTTTTTACTACCTATTCCTCTCCTCTTCCCACCCCAATTGAATCTTTTGCTCCAACAAGCTGCTGTTCATAAATTATTCCATGCACATTCCTGCTTCCTTGCCCTTGATTAAGCCAATCTCCTTTCTTTCATGTCTTTGTCACCCCCCCCCACCCACTCTAGGCCTTCTTCAAAGCCAAGCTCGCTATATTCCTTCCCATAGAGAGCACCTTACCCCTCAACTCTGAAATTACCAATCATTAGCACCACTCATTTGACAATTGATTATATAATCATAGTAGTTTACCAGTGGTTTCACAGAGGCTTTTTAACTTGAAAATAATGACAGCTGCCCCTTAGGGAACACCTACTATGGTCTAGGCACTCTGCTGAGTGCTTTATGAATATCATGTTTAATCCTCACAATCATCCTCTGTAGTAGATCCCCCTTTGCAGATGAAGAATTGGAGGCACAGAATTGTTTTGTAAGTTATCTGAAGTCATAGTGCTGGTAAATGGCAGTTGAGGTTCACAATCATGCCTGAATTTGAGGCCCAGCCTCTTAACCACCACACAAACTTTCTCGATTGTACAATATAGACAAAGAAATCAAGTGATGTGACCAAAGCTGGTAAGAGAAAGCCAGTCCTCTCACCCAACAAAGTCAAAGTCCAGACAACTTCCCAATATACTAAATATATATGATCACCTATTACCATATTTAACTTTTGTTTTATTGTTTAACCTAACATACAGGCTTGTCTACTTGCTTAAGATCTCTGAAGACAATGATTAGATAACTGAAGGGTTGTTCAGACAAATGGCAAGCAGTTAATGCACCAAAAATAGTCCTGTTGATGTATGTAGTGGCTTCGGTATGGGAGAAGGTAGATTGATCTGGGGTGTAATTGCCATCTCAGTAGTAAGCCTGGGAAAAAACTTCATGGACTGTTCTTCAAAGAGTGATTACCTCAGGATTAAAAAGACCTGGTTTTGGGGGCATCTGGATGGCCCAACTCTTGGTTTTGGCTCAGATCATGATCTCAAGGTCTGGAGACCCAGCCCTGCATACGACTCTGCGCTTAGTGTGGAGGCTGTTTGTTCCTCTCCCTCCCTCCCCCAGCTTGCTCTTGCTCTCTCTCTCTCTAGCTCTCTCACTCTCTCAAATAAATAAATAAATAAATCTTAAAAAAAAAAAAAGACCTGCTTTTGTTGGACTATTAGTTTAATGCAAAAGCAGTCTTTGTCATGATTTCTCTTTGTTCAGCTTATACCAAAGTGATTGACTCTGTCTAGGCTCTGAGACTAGCCAGCAAAGAAGGCCATGGAGAGCCAGTGTCTGGTTAAAGAAAACTGGAGTTCTAGGGAAAACATCAACGCACTCCCATTCTTTTCAACAGAAGACCAGATGCTCAGCAGCAGGTATATGTAGAATGAAAGCAACGGCAATATAACAGTAATAAACATTTTACGTGCCTGCAGCTACTGTAACAGGAAAATCTAATGTAAATGGCTTGTAATGCCCATGTGGGGTGTGCTGTGGCTATGCCTCTCACATGTGTCTTGCATATGGCGCCCATAAGTACAGTATAAAAGATGGAAATACAATGAAATCTCTTCTCTTCCACTTTTCTGTGGGGTTGGTGTGGGAAAATGTTGCACATAGTAGCTACATGTAAATTGAGGTAAATTTATAAATGACTTTGTATTTAGTTTGTTGTTGTGTAGTAGATTTAATAATAATTAAGCATAGTGCCTGCACTGAGTAAGGTAGTCAGTGTGCAGTTTCTATTTTGGTAATAATATCTTACAATTCAATCATGCTTTATAAACATGCATTACAGCACCAGTGGAGTCTCTTCCAGGTTCGCTTACATCTGTCCATCTGCTAAACTTCTGCTCAATGTATAATTCTGGGGTGTAGTATATTCATTGTTGCTCCACACCTACCCCATATTCTCAAGCAACCTTTATCTGTAATAAAGCTAACATTCTGATCTCCATCTGTGTAACTCCTTTGCTTATCTCAACTGGTTTAGAAATCATATAGAAAGAAGAAGGGTCCTATTATTGGCCCCCCTCAAATCCTTGGAGTGGAGAATGATAACAGTGTATGTTAAGTGCCTGGTGGAGCTCCTGGCACAATAAAGGAGAGCAGTTCTTCACTAGGAGTGAATTGGAATATAACAGCCTTGCTCCCTCTTGATCCTCCCTCCAGGTAATGCTAAGACCCAACAGATGGACCTGGAGGTTCAGAAAAACCAGAGTCTCCAGGATCCATAGAAATTTTTGGAAGGAAGCCAGCATTGCCCCCCTGAGTTGTGGACTGTCACTGGAAGTCACAGATGCCATTGAGAGGGTGGAGATTGTTGTGATGTTGGTTTTGGGTAGAAAGCTCAAAACCTAGAGGGGTTTGAGTCAATTACAGGTTCTAAGTCATTGTATTTGGACTCTTATCATACATCAGAATTGGAATGGAGTTTTTAAAAGAGCGATACCAAGGCTCCATTCCTCTCATTTTATTGGGGGTGGGGGCAGGGGCAGACAGCATTTTTTAAAAGCTCCCCAGGTGAAGCCAACAGGAAGCCAGGTTGAGAAACATGGCCCTAAATAAAAATAGAGAGACTAGGGGGAGTGTTTCTTAGTCTCTAGACTGGGTTGGCCTGTTTAGACTCTAGTTCTGCCACTTTATTAGCTCTGTGACCTTGGGAAAGGTAATTAACCTCTCTGTCCCTCCTTGTCTCATCCATAAAGTGAAGATGAAAATGGTACCTGCTTCTTAGTGTGGATATAAGGATCAACTGAGTTAAAATGAGCACTTAGTATCTGACATGTGATAAGGCTTACTAAATATTGTCTATTTTCATGATGTTTAGATTTATAATCTAAAAACTGTCACCTGAGGAAAGAAGTTTGCACATATATAAACTTAAAGAACCCCTCTTTATGTGTCTAATTTTTTTCAAATAAGATTTAAAAAGAGTTCCCATGGTCAGAATTTCTTATACAGATGGTCTATGATGGTGCAAAAGCAGTACACATTCAGTAGAAACCATACTTAGGATTTTGAATTTTGTTCTTTTCCTGGACTAGCAATATGTGGCAAGATATTCCCTGGTGTTGCTGAGCAGTGGGAGCAATCTGCAGCTCCCGCTCAGGCATGTGATCACAAAGGTAAACAACCAATACACTTAAACCATTCTGTACCCATATGATCATTCTGTTTTTCACTTTCTGTACAGTACTCAATAAATTACATGAAATATTCAATACTTTATTATAAAATAGGCTTTGTGTTAGATGATTTTTGTCCAATTGTACACCAATGTAAGTGTTCTGAGCACATTTACGATAGATGAGACTAAGCTATGGTGCTTGGTAGGTTAGGTATATCAGGCTTTATCAGGATGTAGCCCCACTATAAGCTGAGGAACATCGGGGACCTGCGTGACTTAGTGGTTGAGCATCTGCCTTTGACTCAGGGAGTGATCCTGGGTCCTGGGATTGAGTCCCATATCAAGCTCCCTGCAGGGAGCCTACTTCTCCTTCTGCCTATGTCTCTGTGTCTCTCATGAATAAATAAAAATCTTTAAAAAATAAGTTGAGGAACATCTGTAATTTACTTACAAATAACTTCCAAAGACCAATTTTATGAAAGATAATTTGTTTTCCTATGAAGTATTCACAATGAAGAATTAGATTAATTTCTTTATTCACTGTCTATTTACTTACTCAATCACTCTTTACTCCCTTGATTTGGATGAGACTTTGGACTATGGAGCCCAGACTGTCTAGATTTGAATTCTGGGTTTCCCACTTATAGCTATATGACCTTGGGCAAGCCATTTAACCTCTCTGCACTTCAGTTTCCTTATCTGTAAAATAGGAGGATAAGAGTAGCTCTTGTTATTGAGAGTCCTAAAGGAGTTGGTTTATATACAGTGCTGTATGGACTGAATGTGTCCATCCCAAATTCCTATGCTGAAGCACTGACCTCCCAATATGATGGAGGTGGGACCTTTGGGAAATAATTAAGTCTAAATGAGGTTATGAGAGTGCAGTTTCCATGATGGGATTAGGAATTAGTGTCCTTATAAGAGGGAGAAGAGAGACCAGAGCTTCTTCCATTTCTACATTGTGAGGACATCGTGGGCAGGCTGCAAGCCAGGAAGAGGGCCCTCACTGGGGAGCAGAATTATTTAGTACCTTGGTCTTGGACTTCTTAGCCTCAAACTTCAAGAAATAAAAGTCTGTTGTTTAAGCCACCCAGTCTATGGTATTTTGTTATGGCCACCCAAATTGACTAAGACAAAATGCTTAGAACAGTATCTGGCTGGCATATAGTAAATGTTTATTAAATATCAGTTATTATAATTATTTATCTGCTCCGCATCATATATTACTCCAATTGGCCTACTACTACTATGATGATGATTACGATGAAGACTACTCCTCCTCCTCTTCCTCCTCACACACACTCACACCCACCAATGTGAACTCTATGATGGTAGCGACCTTGTTCAACACTATTCCCAGATCTTAAAACTATGTACAGAGCATATAAGGCATTCAGAGAGTGCAGTTGTTGAGTTTATTCATTGATTCATTCATTTTTGCAAATGTTTATTGAGTGCTTATTATTTGCTAGGCTTTCTTATGGGTGGTATGTTGAAAAGAGGCCAGAATTCTGAAACTGTTTTGTTTTGTGAGCTGTGGCAATAGTGCCTCTCTGGGCCTTGGTTTCCTTACCTAATAGAAAAAGGGACTGGCTGCGTGAGCTCTTGTCTCTTCCACAGATACCATTTCCTAAGGATAGAGGCTAACACTCTAAGGCCACAGGAAAGCAATCCAGTTCTTTAGTGAACTCTTTCTTGGCCTGCAAGTTTGTGGCATAGTTTGTTTAACTAGTGATACTTGGTGGGCAAGTATCACACCACAGAGGTATGTTTTCCTAGACCATGACTAGTGAAGCATTGCTTTAACATGTCTGGGATTTAGTTAACCTTTCAGGACCTCGAGTTTCTCTGGAGTTTGAGAAACTGTTGTTTTCTTCAACATGGGCTGTGTTAGAGTAGCTCCAAGTCTGGTTGACAATGTCTTTACTTAATTATTTACCCAGAATGTTATGTTTTGGAAAGCCTTAGGAGTAGGCATTACCAATTGACAGAGTGCTTAATGAAACCTGTCAAAACTGCTCCTCCATGAGGCTCCTTGGATAAGTTAAAAAAAAAAAAAAAAGCAACACACACACTCATCTTCCAGGTGCTTCTTAGCCTCCCCAAGTTTCTTGTAATGTTAATTTTGAGTTGAGTGGCATTGGCCCTCACATATTTAATGATAAAATCAACCATAAGTCCAGAAAACTAAAAAGAAATTTGGGGAAGAAGTCCTCTCCCTTCTTCACCTCGATCTGCCTTTTTCTTAGATGAATAGTCATGTGTCCCTGGGCCCCAAGATGTGATGTGATCCCAGGAATTGTGTTTCTGCTGTAGTCAGGAAATAAACTCACCCTGGACCTCTAAGCAACATCTGGTTACAGTCCACACCTGGTAGTTCACCTGGTCTCTTCTAACCTAGAGCTTCTACTGACTACGGGACATTTAGCAAATTGTTTTTCCTCTCTGAACCAAAATCTTTTCTTCTAAAGTTGAGGAGACTGATCCAGTGAAATCTGAGGTCCCTTCCAATTGTAGAATTTTATGTGTCTAATATTTAGTCTCATACTCTGATTCTCTTGAGAATCCCATGACACCAAATCCTGCCTGCTTAGATCTCCTTGGATTTGATCTTCTTCTGTGTTTGACCTAAAGCAGGTATGGGCAGCCATTTTTGGTAAAAGTCCAGATAGCAAATATTTTAAGATTCTGATTATGTGCCCTCTGTTGCAATTACTCAACTCTACCATTATAGCTGAAAGTAGACATAAACAACACATAAAGGACTGAGTGTCACTGTTGTCTAATACAATTTCATTTGGGGCTCCTGGCTGGCTCAGTTGGTAGAACATGCAACCCTTGATCCCAAGGGTGTAAGTTTGAGCCCCGTGATGGGGGTAGAGGTTACTTAAAAATAAAATCTTAGGGGTGTCTCGGTAGCTGAGTCTGTTGAGCATCAGACTCTTGGTTTCAGCTCAGTTCATGATCTCAGAGTCGTGAGATCAAGCCCCACATTAGGCTCTATGCTCATTGGGGAATCTGCTTGAAGAGCCCCTCCCTTTGCCTCTCCCTCTACTTGCATTCTCTCTCTCTCTCTCTCTCTCTCTCAGTAAATTTTTTAAAAAGAAGTAAATTAAGCTTTTAATTTAATTAAAAAATAAAAATAATAATACTTCATTTCCAAAACAGGTGACTGGCTCATGGGCAATAGTTTGTGACCTATAACCTAAAGTATTTTCAGAATGCTCTTCCCTTCACTCCATATACCCTCCTCAGCCCCCATACACACAGGTACATCCTAACCAGCCCTGTTGAATACAGCCTAGCATGATCAAGTAATATCAACATGGTGATTATTTGTCCCCTTTCCAAAATGTAGCAGCCTAAATATATTGGCTGTATTGTTTTTGTTTATTTAGTCATTTATCCACTCATTGTTTCTTCCATCCATTCCATTCAGCACACATTTATAAACCATCTACCTTAAGGTTGACACTCCCCTGAGTTCTGGGAATACAAGAGGAAATGTTGTCCACAGTCTTCAGGGAGCCCAGCTCAGTGCTGCCAGAAAGCCTGGGCACTTTGGGGGATAGCTGTCTGAGGCCTACTCAGTTTGCTGTCCTGCTTCCTTTTCTCCTTTTCCATATTTGTCCAGGGTCCTAAGGAACATCTTCATTCCAACTGTCTTGGCCTTATTCAATTTGTAAGTATGGCTACCTCCTCTACTTCCATCCCATATCTCATATTTTGAGGAAGTAATTTCTCCTTACTTAAATGAGACTTGATTATACTTTCTATCTGTTTGAAGAGGACATTACACAAAACAGTAGAAGGGACTTCTCTTAGACTCTGGACAGGAGTAAATTACCTTTGGGATAGCATTGCCAACTAGGATAAC
Source organism: Nyctereutes procyonoides (assembly GCF_905146905.1). Taxonomy (NCBI): domain Eukaryota; kingdom Metazoa; phylum Chordata; class Mammalia; order Carnivora; family Canidae; genus Nyctereutes; species Nyctereutes procyonoides. Next base: position 42,507,227 of record NW_026575140.1, on the reverse strand, counting down.
ACTTCATTCTTAGAATTTCTATATACTTTGGAATCTCAGCTGAGCCATTGGAGAAAATGCCAAAAGAGCCAGGTTTGTTGAGTTACTCCTTTTGCAAGATTTCTCTAGCAGGAAAAAAAAAAAAGAGGAAGAGAAAATCAATATTCCTTTGTCTAGCCTAAGAAAAGTGCTAAAGCTACTTAGGTCATTAAAGAGCAATGGTTTCAAATAAAAACCAATACCTCTCATCATTAGTAGTAAAGTTGCTGTTGAGTTTTATATCTCTCATCAAGAAGTACACATAAATTTTCAGGTATGGCAAACATGGAAAGTAAAGTGACCCCCAGATCTTGGACACAGAATATTGACAAGAGGATGTTCTGATTTGAAATTATAATAAAATTTTTTTAAACATATTGTGGATTTTTTTTCATATTGTGGATTTTTAAGAAGAAAATGATTCTTTGAATAATAACAGATGATAGTGATGATTATAACCACGATTTCACTCAGAAAATGAAATATGTGAGCAAATGCATTGCCAATTCCAGACAACCGGAATTCTACTTATTATATAACACATAATTGAGTAGATGAGTGTGCCCATCTCTTTCTCATTTTCCTTCCATCTTTCCTTTCTCAAATGTTTATTGGGCCACCCATGATGTTTTAAGCACTGAGTTAGGTTCTAAAAATAAAATGATAGATAAGATACCATTACCCTCTGCTTAAAATCCTTCAGTGCCTGACCCTTGCTATTAGGATAGTTTGAATACAATCTGTCCCCCAACCATCTCTCCAGCTATATCTCTACCCACCTATCATACTCTAAGTGCTGCAGTCATCTGGGCCTTTCAGTTTCTCCCTCTTGCCCCATGGCTCTCCTCTCTCAGAGCCTGTCTTTGTGGTATTTCCTATGCCCAGCTTCTTTCCATCCAACCGTACCCCACAACCTGAGAATATACCTTACTCTGCCTAGCTTCTAACGAACCTTAATGTTGCAGATTAAATCTCTTCTTCAGGGAAGTTGTCCCTGAGTCCATTGACTTGGTTTGATCTTGTTAATGTTGTTCAGTGCACTTATCACAACTCAATCAGCTTTCTGTGTAGTTATTATAGATATGTGTTTAATGCCTCCCTTTGAATTGAAAACTTTATGAGGGCAGGACTGGTTCCCTGCTGTCCTATGAATTTAAAACACTGTACTTAGCATGTGGTAGAGAAGCTCCTGAACTTTTGCATGGGGAACAGGGACTCAAAGTAGAACTCAGGAAATCCCAGGGATAAACCTGCTCCAGCTTCACAATTTTGCCTCTTGTTAATCTTGTAAATAAAGCAGATGGTGATAATGATTACACACACACAGTTTTCTTTTCTTAAAAATAAACGTTATTTTTAAAAAAATTTTTAAAAAGATTTTATTTATTTATTCATGAGAGAGAGAGAGAGAGGGAGAAGCAGGCTCCATGCAGGGAGCCTGACATGGGACTCGATCCCGGGTCTCCAGAATCACGCCCTGGGCCGAAGGCAGTGCTAAACCACCGAGCCACCTGGGCTGCCCCAATGTTATTTTTTAAACAAGTTTTAGGTTCACAGCAAAACTGAATGGAGAGCACAGAATTCCCATCTATTCCCATATTTCCACTGTCCCTACGCATGCACAGCCTCTCCTGCCACAATCAATGAACCTACTACACCAACACATTATCACCCAAGTCCATAATTTACATGAGGATTCACTTATTGTGTTATGCATTCTTTGAGTTTTAACACATGTATAATAGCAGGTAGCTACCATTGTAGTATATCTATCATACAGAATAGTCTCTAAAAATTCTCATTGCTAACCTATTTATCTCTCTCTCCCTACTAATCCCTGGCAACCACTGATCTTTGTACTGTCTCCATACTTTTGCCTTTTCTAGAATATCTATAGTTGAAATCATAATGCATAACCTTTTCACATTGGCTTCCTTCATTTACTAATATGCCTTTAGATTTCTCCATGTCTTTTCATGGCTTGATAACTCATTTCTTCTTAGTTATGAAAAATATTCCATTGTCTAGATGTACCACAGTTTATTTATCAATTATCTATTGAAAGACATCTTGAAAAAAAAATGAAAGACATCTTGGTTGCTTCCAAGTTTTATTAATTATGAATAAGGCTGCTATAAACATCTGCATATAGGTTTTTGTGTGGACATAAGTTTTCAACTCCTTTGGTTAAATACCAAGGAGCATGATTTCTGGGTCATATGGTAAGAGTATGCTTAATTTTTTTTTTTAAGAAACTACCAAATTGTTTTCCAAAGTGACTGTATCATTTTGCATTTCCACCAGCAATGAATGAAAGCCTCTGTCAACCCACATCCTTGCCAGCATTTGGTGTTGCCAGCATTCTGGGTTTGGGCTGTCTAAGAGGTGTGTGGTGGTGTCTCATTCTTGTTTTAATTCTTACTTCCCTGATGACCTATGAAGTAGAGCATCTTTTCATATGCTTATTTGCCTTCTGTATATCTTCTTTGGTGAGTGGTCTGTTAAGGTCTTTGGCTCATTTTTTAATCAGGTTGTTTTCTTATTATTGAGTTATAAGAGTTCTTTGTATATTTTGGATAACAATCCTTTATCAGAGTGTCTTTTGCAAACTTTCTCTCAGTCTGTAACTTGCCACTTCTAAATTAGAAATGTTGAATTTTTCCTGATCATAGTCTTATACTGTCTAGATTGTTACAACCTTCTCTGGTTTTTCTATTCCAGAACTAGGAATAGATTTCTTAGCCTTTTCCCCCCACCTCTTTTGTCGCAGAGTTAACTTTTATAAGTTGTCAAGCTACAGGAAGGACCAAACTCTAGGCTGTTATTTTGTACAAATAACATCTAAAGATAAGTTTCCAAAAATTCTTGAGACTATATATTGTAAGCAACTTGCCTGTAACATATAGCATTTAAACTGAACTACAGCTTAACTTTAGCCTAAGCAATGCAATAAAACTATACAACAACAAAAGTTAAGCCTATTAAAGGGACACAAGAGATCTCAGATAAGCTATCCCTTTTAAAATAATAATTTAGGGGATCCCTGGGTGGCGCAGCGGTTTAGCGCCTGCCTTTGGCCCAGGGCGCGATCCTGGAGACCCGGGATCGAGTCCCACGTTGGGCTCCCGGTGCATGGAGCCTGCTTCTCCCTCTGCCTGTGTCTCTGCCTCTCTCTCTCTCTCTCTGTGTGTGTGACTATCATGAATAAATAAAAATTAAAAAAAAAGAAAAAAAAATAAAATAAAATAATAATTTAATTATTAGAAAAAGAACTACTGAATAATTAGGATAGCATGCTAACTCAAGATCTTTGCCATGCAGCCTGGAGCCAGTCTCTACTCCATGTGTACGGAGGCAGTCCCGAGTTCTGATCAGGTTACACATTTTAGAAATATTGACCTTCAAGTGCAAAAAAATTATCTTGTGGTCTTTATGTCCCCCATCACACTTAATGGGTCTTGTTTCTGGGCTGCAGAGGCACATACATGTTTTTACTTACTTTAGATTGGCAGCCTTCCCCCACCTGTCCTGTTTCTTTCCAAAGACTAGATTCTTCACCCAGTTTTCTATATATCTTTCTCACATGAACTTCTCTATTTTTTAAAGATTTTATTTATTTATTCATGAGAGGTACAGAGAGGCAGAGACATAGACAGAGGGAGAAGTAGGCTTACTGTGGGGAGCCTGATGTGGGACTTGATCCCAGAGCCTGGGATCACAATCCGAGCCAAAGGCAGATGCTCAACCCCTGAGACACCCAGGCATCCCACATGAGCTGCTTTAAAGTAGAATATGGTAAAGTGAACGTTTTCTGTGATGATAAACTTTCTAAGTTTCTGCTTCCTTCTCGGTTAAATAGAAAACAGTAATAATTTCTACCTCAGGATTGTTGTGAGGTGAATAAGATAATGCAGACATTTAATGCTGTTTCTGGCAAGTGGTAAGAGTTCCATAAACATTGGTGGTAATAATAATGATGATAGTGAAGATAGGATCATGCAGGCTGTTTATTTTAACCATGTACGTTGATACCTGACTTTGGAAGAGCTTTATTTCAATGTTCCCAGTGCACTTGGAACCGCAACAGGCATTTGGCTACCAGGATGCAAATGACTTGTGCACACTGGGACTGTGGTCCCATGGCTCCTATCTCGAACTTGTTTTCCTAGATGAATCTAGTTTATAAAGGAGCATCTCACCTAGACTGTCATAACACAGATGAAAAGAGTGTACTTTGAAGTCAGTGAAATCCAGTATTCAGTTAGAACTGTCCTAGACAATCTGAGCTTATGACTTTAGCATGTATTTCTATCTAAGGAGGCTTTATTTTCCTCCCATAGAACTCTTTCTTGTTTAACTTTTTTCTAATTATCATGGCAATAATACTTATTGTAGACACCTTGGAAATGACAGAAAGAAAAAAGAGAGAAAATGAACATCATCCAAATTCTTAATACCCAGATATAAACACTGTTGAGACTTTGATTACTTCTTATGTGTGTGTGTGTGCGCGCGTGTATGTGTAAAGAGAGAGACAGACACAGGAGATTGAAATTTGCTTCCTTTTCAGTTCTTTGACTACATTAACAGAGCCTGGACTTTATCATGTGTTAGAAGGAGATTCCTTGATCTCGAGGAAAGATGGGGTTGGCTCTTGATAGAGAGGTAGTCCTGCAATCTGGTTTTGGCTGATTCAATGGAAAGGAAATTACAAGGAGATTTTGAGGGAGGAAAAAAAATAGGAGCATACTTTTTTTGTTACCAAATGAATTTTTTAAGGCTCCTGAGGTATTTCTTAGTACATAGCAGTTTCAAGACTTAGTATATCAAGATGTCTGGAAAAGGTTCATTATTTCTAAAAGGTCTGTGTTCAAGGGGCAGCCCGGGTGGCTCAGCGGTTTAGCGCCACCTTCAGCCCAGGGCATGATCCTGGAGACCTGGGATCGAGTCCCATATCGGGCTCCCTGCATGGAGCTTGCTTCTCCCTCTGCCTGTGTTTCTGCCTCTGTGTGTGTCTCTCTCTCATGAATAAAAGTTCTATGTTCACTTGACATGTATTTCTTCATAATCATTCATTTTCTTTTTTTAATTTATTTTTTTAAAGATTAAAGATTTTATTCACTTATTCAGGAGAGACACAGAGAGAGAGGGAGAGAGGCAGAGACACAGGCAGAGGGAGAAGCAGGCTCCATGCAGGGAGCCCAACGTGGGACTCGATTCCAGGTCTTCAGGATCACGCCCTGGGCTGAAGGTGGCGCTAAACTGCTGAGCCACCGGGGCTGCCCTCATTTTCTTATTATTTATTTATTTACTCCATAAATATGCAGGGCATAATCTTTGTTCTCAAAAAGTTTAAATCCCAGTGGGGGAGACAGAATTCAAGGCAGAATGAAGGCAGATCCAGCTTAAAGGTTCAACGCAAGCTTTGAGAGCCTAGATGGAGAAGACAGAGGATGCTAGAGCCATGGTGCAGGGCACTGGTGAAGACAGTTGGGGCACTTGACCTGAAAATCTTAAAAATTAATTAGTAACTGAAAGCAAAGGGCATACTTCTCAGATTCTCACCATCATCAGGTGGAAGCTTCCATTTTTAAGACCTTACTTTGTGCCGACCATGTTAAGCATTGTCAGGTATCTCATTTAACCTCCTGATCTGTGAGGTAGGTACGTGTGGGAAATCTGAGGCTCAGCAGGTGTAAATGATCTATCCAAGCTCACAAAGCAAGTGTAATGATCTGTCCAGGGTCACATGGCAAGGATGTTAACATGCTGGGTCAGACTGCTGTCTAGGAGTATCCAGAGCCTGTGCTCTAAAGGATCAGAGTTCATAATGGCAGCTGGGTGTGAACCTGAAGGGAGGTTGGGACCCCATCATGGAGCTTCTTGAATTCCTCACTGAGGAATCTGACTATATAGGTAACCTGAGGGCCTTTTTTTGAAGAGGAGAGCTTAAAATCTCCAGACTTTCAGCTCAAATGCCCCAGATGAGTGGCTTTCTTTTTTCTTTTTTCTTTTTTAAATATTCCTCCTAAATTTTACACCTCTATTTTTTTGCCAGTTATCAAACGCATGGAAGAAAAGGAGAAAGATTTGTAGCGGCACAGGGTAGGATAAAGGAGAGGGAGGGAGGAAGAAAACACTGACGCTAGAAGCAAAACTAAGAAAGATTAGAAAAATAAAATAACCATGGCAAGAGGCAGCACAACACCCCAAGGAACTCCTAGAAGATGCACAGACCCCGGACTCCTACAGTGTTCATTCGCTTAGGCCCACATCCCCCAAACCTAGAGAGAGTCCAGGGGAACAATTGAGCCATCCATTTAGCATAACTTATTTTAACTCCTGGCTTGAAGCCAGGCTTGTAGCTCTGTACTCACAGTGTGTACTCACAGAGCAGTGAAACTGCTCTGCATCCAGGATAACAAAGCAACTGTTAATGGGAGTAATTAAGAGCCTTGGGGGTGATTTATACCTTTTGTTACTGTTCAAGTCGAAGTTACCAAAGACAACAATTATTAGTATCACAGGTGATCCTTAACCCAAAGACAACAATTATTAGTATCACAGGTGATCCTTAACCCACGCAGGGAAGGCTGTGAAACCTTACTCCAGCTCTTGCTTTCCCCAGGCCTAGAGTTCACAGAAAAAGAATCATGCAAGATTCACAGTTAAAGAGAATTGGGAGACAGTGCCCCTCAGGCTTGCTCAGCTTAGGAAATATGAAAATCCTTAGCCTAAGATAAAATATTGACAAAACTCTGAGGGAGGAGAGGATGACAACACTCCAATGCTGACTTTCGTGAAAAACACTTAACTTTATTGGCTAAATTCTAAAATAAAATATTTAAAACCTCTTTGTATTAGTATTGAAAAGGTGATTATGGGAAGCATTGTGTAAGTTGACTGCAATGGCTGGTTGATGCTGTAGGTGAAGAGCAACCCAAGTCCTGATCTTCATCTTTAAGAAATCAAGTGACACCAAGGAGGGAAAGATTAGAGCATGTAGGGAAATCTATTGCTCTGTATAGAAGAAATCAGATCTGTGCAAGTTACCAGACCTCCCTTTTTATTTCTTCCAACAATGTTTTGTAGTTCTCAATGTTTAAGCCTTGCACTTCTTTTTTAAAAATTTATTCCTGGGGTGCCTGGGTGCCTCAGTCAGTTAAGCATTTGCCTTCAGCTCAGGTCATAATTCCAGGGTTCTGGGATCAAGCCCCACATCAGGCTCTCTGCTCAGTGGGGAGCCTGCTTCTACCTCTCCCTCTGCCGCTCCCCCTGCTTATGCTCACTTGCTCTCTATCAAATGAATGAATGAATGAATGAATGAATGAATAACACATAAATAAATATAATAAAAATTTATTCCTAAATATTGTGTTATTTTTGATGCTACTAAAAATAGCATATACAAAAACCTTACAGCTAACATCAAACATAATGGTAAAAGTCTGACAGCCTTCCTTCAAGATGAGAAACAAAACAAGGATGTGCACTCTCATGGCTTCTATTCAACATTGTACTAGAGGTTCTAGCCAAGGCAGTTAGGCAAGAAAATGAAATAAAGGCAATCAGAATAGAAAGAAAGAAGTAAACTATCTTCTATTTGCAAATGACATGATCTTGCATACAGAAAATCCTAAAAAAATAAAAAAGAAAAAAAAAGAAAATCCTAAGGAATCCACCCCCACCACACACATACACACACAACCTATTACTTAATAAACAAGTTCAGCAAGATTGCAGGATACAAGATCAATATACTAAACTCAATTATTCAGGCACCAGTGTCTATCTCCACAAAACAAAAAGCAAAAAACTCTATTGTATTTCTTTACAGTATGAACAATCTGAACATAAAAATAAGAAAATTCAGACTTTTACCATTATGTTTGATGTTAGCTGTAAGGTTTTTGTACACACTCTTTATCAGGTTAAGGAAGTTCCCTTATATTCCTGTTTGTTGAGCATTTTTATCATGAAAAGGTCTTAGATTTTGTCAAATGCTTTTTCCTCATTTATTGAGATGACCATGTGGTTATCAAACTCACTATTGTATAACAAAGTTTATAGGGAAAAAATGGTTTTCTTAAAAAAAAATTTTCTTGATGACACATTTTTTTCATAGAAAATATACATATTACCAAGTATAATAACAGTAATAATAATACAGATATGGTTTTGAAGTGTCGTCTTTAAATCCACGTTCTTTTCTAATCCTAAAACACCCATGCGTGGTGAATAAAAAATGGCACCATTAACTCATTTTTGTATATTGCACATCTAGGGTTCTTTTGACCTTATGTCTTTAACTGTTCTCCAGAGGTAAGATCTAGTCTATTCAGAGTGCCTTAAACATACTTTTTATTTCTTTTATTTTTAGAAGACTTTGGGTTTTATTTTCATTTCAAAAGTAGTTATTATTTTCTTTTGAGGGGTTTCTGTTTTAAGAATATAGGCCAAATCAGGAGCCCCTGGGTGGTTCAGTCAGTTGAGCATCTGACTTTTTTTTTTTTTAAGATTTTATTTATTTATTCATGAGACAGAGAGAGAGAGAGAGAGAGAGAGAGAGAGAGAGAGAGAGGTAGAGACACAGGCAGAAGGAGAAGCAGGCTCCATGCAGGAAGCCCAACATGGGACTCAATCCCAGGTCTCCAGGATCAGGCCCTGGGCTGCAGGCGGCGCCAAACCACTGAGCCACCTGGACTGCCTAGCATCTGACTCTTGATCTCAGCTCAGGTCTAGATCTCAGGACAGTGAGCTCAAGTCCCATGTTGAGCTCTGCACTCAGCATGGAGCCTACTTAATAAAAATAGGCCAAATCAAAGAGAACACTCTTCCTTAATTCCACATTCAGAAAAATTATCTTTACCATTTGGGTGTACAACCAAAATTTCTATTTCCTATATTCATGTGTGAGTATGTGTTTATATATATGTAGAGAGGGTAAATAGGATTTTATGTAAATAGGATTTTATTGTTCTTGTTTTGTAATCTGATTTTCCCCTCTTTTTATCAAGCAGTATAAAATCTTTCTATGTCTTCAAATATTCCTCGGTTATAATTTTTAATGTGCTATGCAGTACTCCATAATATTAATGTATAATAGTTAACTATTCTCCTGATGTTGGACATTTTAGATTATTTTCTTTTTTTCTATTATAAAGAACTCTACAACATTCCTATATAAATTTTTACAGCATTCTGCATAAATATTTTTGTGCACATCCTGGATTCTTAGGCAAATTCTTAGAAAGAGAATTATTGGATCCAAGGGTAAGAGAATTGTTTAAGTTCTTGGTACATATCACCAAATTACTACTAAAGGATTGTAAGAATTTATACTTCCTTTAGCAGTACCTGACTTCCTACATTCATACCAACCCTGGGTATTATAATTTTCTTTGATCTTCACCAATCTGTTAGATAAAATATGATTACCTATCTTCATCTGCATTCCTTTGACTCCTAGGAAGTTGAGCTTTTTAATACTGACTTGAAATTTTCTTTTTTGTTTATACTTTTTGTATTAGTATTATTTCATTTTTCATGATTTTTATGTGTCCTATTAATGACACTGAATTTGAGATTAAGGAGTCCTCTCATGGCTAGTGACATCAGAATTGCCTTTTTCAGTTTCCTTTTCTCCCAATTATTGAAAGTAGGAAATACAGAAAAATATAAAGAAAATAATAAAAATCACCCAACCTCATCACTCTGAGGTCCTCAGTCTTCCAAAAATGAGAACTGTCATTTCCTCATAGGGTAGTAGAATTTTGAGATTTTTGATACATATTGCCAAATTTACCTTCAGAAAAACTGCCAATTTGTGGACCATTAGCCGTTTAGAGAATATAGAAAGAAATAGTGATTTGGTAGAGATAAGGAGCTTAGTTTTAGAGATGATAAGTTTTGAGTCCATTTCAAGAGATCATACTTCATTGAAGGTAGAAAAAGAGGTCTGGGTGACAAACAGGGTCATTTCAAGACCTTAATAGGCCTTAGACATTCTTACTTTTGAAGGCTCTACCCACATCATACCAAACACATTACAATGTACTCACATCCAAAATCATACAATTTTTCTACCATATAAAAATGTTTTTTAATTTTTATTTATTTATGATAGGCACACAGTGAGAGAGAGAGAGAGAGAGAGAGAGAGGCGGAGACACAGGCAGAGGGAGAAGCAGGCTCCATGTACCGGGAGCCCAACGTGGGATTCGATCCCGGGTCTCCAGGATCGCACCCTGGGCCAAAGGCAGGCGCCAAACCGCTGCGCCACCCAGGGATCCCTCTACCATATAAAATTTGAAAGGACTTTTAAAATATTAATATTGTTAAAAATAATTTTCTTTTTGATTTAAATATATATATAAAATGATGCAATCATTGACTTATTACATTGCCAATTGACATATATTACATCTAGTAAACATTTATTTAAGCATGTATTAATTTTTATTTTGCAATATTCTTATTTCCCTTATTTTTTAATTTTTATTTATTTATGTATGAAAGTCACAGAGAGAGAAAGAGGCAGAGACACAGGCAGAGGGAGAAGCAGGCTCCATGCACCGGGAGCCCAATGTGGGATTCGATCCCGGGTCTCCAGGATCGCACCCTGGGCCAAAGGCAGGCACTAAACTGCTGCGCCACCCAGAGATCCCTTCCCTTTTTTTTTAAAATTGTAAATTCATATGCACTTTTAAGAAAGAATATAGAGGGATCTCTTGCATACTTTGCCCACTTTCCCCCAATAACATTTTATAAAACTATAATTAAATATCACAACCAGGGTATTGACAGTGATACCATCCATTGTCTTTTTCAGATTTCCCATTATACTTGTACTCGTGTATGTGTCTGTGTTAAGTCCTAAGCAATTTTATCACCTGCATACATTCCAACATAATAAAGATGCTGAGCAGTTCCAGTATTACCACAATTTTTTGCAGTGCTCTTTTGCAATGTTCTATTAATATTTTGGAGAGAATAGATTTTGAGGTTTCACGTACTTTTCATAGAAAACTATACTTTCTGGTGTGCCTGGGTGTCTTAGTCGGTTAAGCATTTGCCTTTGGTTCAGGTCACAGTCCTGCAATCCTGGGTTAGAGCCCCATGTCAGACTCCCTACTCAGCGGGGAATCTGCTTCTCCCTCATGGGCTGCCCCTCCCCCTGTTCATGTGCTCTCTCTCTCTCTCTCTCTGTGTGTCTATCATAAATAAATAAATAAATCTTTAAAAAAATAAAAATAAAAAAAGAAAAGAAAACTATAGTTTCCAAGCACTGTGACGACAGTGCCTAATAGGCTACTATCAAGGTAGGGTTGATAGTCATTTGCATATGGGTGGCTATGAGGTGAGCAGATTCCAAAGGAATCAATTTCATAAACTTCAAGGTAGGCTAGTACATTTGTAAAAGGTCATAACCCTAGAATTGAACCACTTGTGTTAAAAAATCCCAACACCAATATTTCTTAATAATGTGACTCCACACCAGTTACTTAACCTCTCTGAAGTCTTAGTTTCCTGAACTGAAAAGGGCTGATAGCAAATACCTACCATAGCTGGTCACAAGTTTGAATGGGGTACTTTGCTTAGATCCCAGTTAGGCACATAGTAATTGCTCAGTGTGTTAGATGATACTTGTGTTAGATCTGCTTGGGCAAGGAGGTTGAGATAGAAGGATGCAGATGTCACAGGAGTGGCTCAACAGGTTTGAGAAAAACCAAGAAGCAGGGGAGGAGAATTCTCTGCAGGGTTGTAAAGCAAAAAATGGATATGGTCTGACATTCCAGAGAAGAGTATTGCTAGCTTCACATAGCTACCACTCCACTCATGGGAAGAACTCGACTGGCACGGGACAACAGGCACATTACAAACCTGCCTTGTTGCTATTAAATCTCTGGGAGCGGGAGCACATCATTTTGTACCCTGAGATAGCAGCTCAGGGTAAAAAAGGGGGTCCCTGCTGAGGTCCATATTAATGCTGCAGCAGGAACCGTTCTGAAGGGATCCCTCAATAAAACTGAAAACAGATGGGGCCATAGCCAGAGCTCATTTTGCAGAGATGACAGGATTGGTAGAGTTTTAGGATTGCCAACAGGTTCTGAGTGAAATGCTGAAGTCTATTGAAACCTGATTAACAGCTACTCCGGGGGCTGAAATAAGCCACCTGACTGACTGGTGGAGAAAAATCCCTTCCTACATCAGCCTAGTGCTCTATATCATATGGGGACTAGGACAAGTTGAAAAATGAGTTAACAACTTTGAGCCTGCTTTAAAACTCTTATCGAAGCATTTTTGGAGCACCTTACATGGGGAATTTGCACAGCACTTTGTAGGTAATTCTACTGGTATGGTTTTATTCAATTTAATGAGTTTTTATTAGATACCTAGGAGACCTGAGTTCAAGACCTGGCTCTGTCACCAATCAGTGGTGCTGCCTTGAAAGTCCCTTTGCCTGTTTGGCCTCAGTTTCCTCAACTACAATGTGAAAGGATTGCATTAGATGACATTGAGGCTCCTTTGAGCTTTGAAAATTGAAAATGGGAAAAAAAAAGAAAATTGAAAATGAATTGACTTGGTAAATACTGTGCCTGGCACTTTACTAGGTGCCGAGGACATCTCAGAGGACACCTTCAATCCCTGGAAATCTCTCTCTCTCTCTCTCTCTCTCTCTCTATATATATATATATATATATATATATATATATATATATAAACATCTAAACAGAATAATGGAAATTGTATTATTTCAATCATTTTTTCTGGCAAGCTAATGTGTTTACTGACAAATTAATGTGTCTAAAATATTAGGTACAACTATTTAACATCTTTTGGAGATAATGTTTTGGTTTTGTTTTCCTCTTTAAACATTTGTTTTATTTGAGTACATTTGACACACCGGAGATAATATTAAAGTCTAAATCAAAGCTTTTCATTAATGTGAGACCTAGGAAAAATGACTCTGTGAGATCTCTAAAATGGCATTGTAAGATTTATGAAAGAATGATAAGACATGACCCCTACTCTCAAGAGCTGTTTTCTGGCTCACTAGAGAGACAAAATATATATACCTGGGACAGAGAGCAACAGAAGGCATGACTTCACTTAATGTCAGATGAAGATCTAGGCAATGAGGACAATCACCATTTACTGCTTAGGAAAGCCAGCCTGGACTAGTGCAATTTGTGGCCACTTTGGAAAAGGAGGGGCTTGACCTGGGCCCTGTGGAAGAAGTGGTATTTTTAAATATACTTTTAACTGTTAACTTCTGACTATGAAAATAATGCAAGGGTTTCAAAAGTCTTTATGTTGTAAATAATGGAAAATCTAGTTTCAGTTTGCTTGAATAGTTAGAATTTATTTACTCATGTAATTGAAAAGTCTAGAGATAGGTTGTGTTTTGATCCAGAGAGTCAATGTGTCATGAGGGATGAGATTGCTTTTTTCGCAGCTCTGCCCTTCCAAGGTATTCACCTTAAGGCAGGCTCATCTTGTGGTTACAGATGGCTATCAAAGCCCCTAAGACAAGTGCTTCCTTTTTCACAGCAAGTCACAGAGCGTCCTCTTTTGTCTCAGTATTCCAAGCAAAAGCCCAGATACTCTCTCTGATTGGAATGGCGTAGGTCATGTGCCTGTCCTGAAAAAATCCATGCGGTCACCAGGACCCAACAAGCTGACTGGATCAGTCTCCGTTAAAAGCTCCACCCTGGTCATGGTAGTAGTGGTTGGGAACATGGAGCCATCATCCCTGAACCAGATGGATCCCCAAAAGGAAAACCAGGCACAGCTGGGATGGAGGCAAGGATGCTGCAATCATAAGTGTCCTTTATAATTTGTTAATCGTAGAATTTTAGGAAGTATGGACAATTGAAAGGTCTCCTATGATCCCAACACTCATGAGTATTGAGCATTAACATTGTATCAGATCTCCTTCCATTCTTTTTCTGAAAGTTAACACCATACTAAATATTTTACATGTACCATGTCATTAACTCTTATCATAGCAATCCAATAGGTAGTTATTATTGTCTCCATTTTGTAGATGACAAAACAGGTTCAAAGAATTTATATAATTTGTTCAAGATTACACAGCTAGTACTTGGGCTTGCATTTTTCTTTTTTAAAGATTTTATCTATTTATTCATGAGAAATACAGAGAGAGGGGCAGAGACATAGGCAGAGGGAGAAATAGGCTCCCCATGGAGAGCCTAATGTGGGACTCGAGCCCAGGACCCCGGGATCACGACCTGAGCCAAAGTCAGACACACAACCACTGAGCCTCCCAGGTGCCCTTGAGCTTGTATTTGAACTCAGGTTTATCTCTCTCTGGAACTCAAGCTTTTAATCACTATGCCATCTTTTTTTTCATATAGAATTGATATCATAGCATTCATCTAGTTCTCATTATGGTTTTCTTCACTTACTGTTATATCATAAGCTATTTACAGTCCTTCAAAAAAAATTTTTTATGATAGTCACAGAGAGAGAGAGAGAGAGAGAGAGAGGCAGAGACACAGGCAGAGGGAGAAGCAGGCTCCATGCACCGGGAGCCCGACGTGGGGCTCGATCCCGGGTCTCCAGGATCGCGCCCTGGGCCAAAGGCAGGCGCCAAACCGCTGCGCCACCCAGGGATCCCTACAGTCCTTCAACGATCATTTTTAACTAGTGACTTAGATCACGTTTCCTAGGACAAGGACTCTGAGATGGAGTTTATGTGTAGGCAGTTCACTGGAAAACAAGACCTTTGAGGAAGTGAGAGAAGGAGGACTGGCAAAGGGATACATTAAACTGTGAAGAGGCCTCAGCCAATGCTGTGAGAGCTCTGCAGCTGGAATAGTCCTTCAGAGTTGTCCCATCTTGAGGCAAGGGGACTGGACCATTCACCCATGAGCCATTAGGGGACTTGACATTGGGCACGGTGGCTCTCCTGGGCTCAGGACAATTACTGGCGGGGGCTCAGCAGCTAAGAGAAAGGGAGGATCTAGACAGGGGCACCCCAGCACTTACTACAGCCAGGCAGTTTGGAGAGGAGAAAATACTCCTAGGAAGACAGGGGACTCATTTGAGTTCTATTTCTCCTCACAATACAGCTACCAGAAATATTTTTTCCAACCAACATTTCAAACATTTCCTTTCCTCAAAAACTTAGGCTGTGTTTGGTATCAAAAAGAGGGCAGTGTGTTAGAGTAGGAAGCACACTAGGCCTAGAAACAAGAGATCTGAGTACAAATCCTGGCCACATCATTTAACTGGCAGTGTGAACTTGAACAAATATCTCACCCTTTCTAATCTTCAATTTCATCAACTGGAGCAGAGTTCCTCAGCCTCAGCACTGCTGACCTTGGGGACAGCCTCTTTGCCGGTAGGGTAGACTATCCTATGCACTGCAGGACTGCGTTGCTGGTCTCTACTCATTAGAGGCCAGTCGCATCCCCCACCATACTCCCAGTTGTAACTATCAAAAATGCCCCCAATGTTGGCAAATGTCTCCTGGGGGGCGAAAAGTCTTCTGGTTGAGAAACACTATCCAGTATGTGTTATCTCCCTGTTGAGCTATTGGGAGAGTTAAAAAGATAACCATGAGTATTCAAATCCCAAACCACTGGATACACATACCCATGTGTTCTCCAACCCCTTCCCTTGTCCTTGTCACTGCTGCAATATCAGGATTGGCAGGAGCTGGTTTGAGCCCTGATCAGTCGTGTGGGGGCTATTAATATTCACTTGCTCACATCTTGGTCTTGGACTGTTCTGAGGAGGTAAGGCAGGGTGACAGGAGGATTAGAGAGGCCATGGGTCCTGAAGTAAGACGGACCTGGTGGGCCCTTTTAGATCTGTTGTTTGCTAGCTGTGAAGATGCTGACAATGCCACTTTGTACATCTCAGTTTCCTCACAATGTGTTGTGAGAATTGTCTGGCATATGCTGTGTGAAGCATCTGGTACATTGTAGGCTCTTCACTCTTCTTGTCTTTCCTAGTACTGTCAACTCTTTGAGGGAAAAGGATATATTTCCTACCTTGATGCAAACATTCTGGTGCCCAAAATGGTAACTCAATACATTTGGCTCAGTGAAGAGGAAACCAAGAACAAGAGATGAAGCTGCTCCTTCAGGTGTCTCAGGCCAAGGACATCTTCCTACACACAGAAAGTCATATAGTAAGTCATGGGGAGTCAGACAGCCTGAGCTCCTGTCCTGGTCTCAGCACTTCCTCTCTCTTTGATCTCAGTAAAGTTCATTCCTCTGGGACTCTGTTTCCCTCAGTTATAAAATTGGAATAGTAATAGTATGTTGAGGGCACCTAGGTGGCTCAGTTGGTTAAGTATATGCCTTCAACTCAGGTCATGATCCCAGGGTCCTGGAATTGAGCTCTCAGCTCAGCAGAGGGTCTGCTTCTTCCTCTCCCTCTGCCCCTTCCCCCTGCTCATACTGTCTCTTAAATAAACATGTAAAATCTGGGGATCCCTGGGTGGCGCAGCGGTTTGGCGCCTGCCTTTGGCCCAGGGCGCGATCCTGGAGACCCGGGATTGAATCCCACATCGGGCTTCCGGTGCATGGAGCCTGCTTCTCCCTCTGCCTGTGTCTCTGCCTCTCTCTCTCTCTCTATCATTTAAAAAAAAATGTAAAATCTTTTTTTAAATAGTATGTTGTATTAGTTTCCTAGGGCTACTGTCACAAAGCACCACAAACTGAGTGACTTAAACAATAGATATATGTTGTCTCACAGTTTTGGGGACTGAAAGTTTGAGATCAAGGTATAGGCAGGGTTGGTTTCTTCTGAGGGATGTGAGGGAAAGGGCTTGCCTTTCTCCGGGCTTCTGCTGGTTTGCTGGTAATCTTTGACATTCCTTGGCTTGTAGATATATCATCCTGATCTCTGACTTCATCTTCACATGGCATTCTCTTATGTGCATGTCTTTGTCCAAATTTATCTTTTTATAAGGACACTGATACTTTTGGATTAGAGACATATACTACTTGAGTATGACCTCATCTTAATGCTACTAATTACATCTGCAATGAACCCTATTTCCAAGTAAGGTCACATTTTGAGGTAGTGGTTAGGACTTCAACAAATGAATTCTGGGGAGAACACAAATCAATCCATAATGCCACCCTTTATAGTTAGACTGAGTATTCAGTGTAAAATGCTACCAATAAAATACTCAAAGGCATCTGGCCCATTGAAAATACTCAATACCTATTAACTATTTTTATTATTACTGTTATTCATCAAACTTATAATGGGTGCCTTATATGTACCAGGCAGTGTTCTGGGTGATAGAGACACTAAAGTGAATGAGATGTAGTCCCAGACCTGAAGGATACCCAGTCTAGTGGAGTCATGGACATAAGTAAGGAATTACAATCCTCAAGGTCTTACGGCTAGATCAGTTTCCTAGCTTGCTAAGTCATTTGTACATCTAATGGTATCTGGGGTCAAAATAAATATCTTGGATGCCATCAGAGAATGAAGAAAGTTCATTGTTCAGAGGAAAGAAATTTTCCTTTTTTCTAGCTTCTTTATATCTTTGGGGGAAAAAATTTCCAAGTATCATGGTCAAACACTACTCTGATTTCTTGTGCAAAGTTTAAGGTGACCTTTACCCTTCCTAATATATCATTTTGATGAAGCCAAAATTTTCCGAGATTCTCAAGACTGGCAGAAAAATAACTTCAGAAACTGGTCCCAAATTGGTAACTGAAGATAAGTTGGAGGGCAGTTCCTTCCTCAAGTGTTGCCGTATATCTTACTTCATTGCATGTTGATAGTGTATTAAAATTGAAATAAAAATAAAATATTATCTGTGCCATTAAACCTGACCAATTCTCACTTCACTAATCTTGAAACCCTGATTCTTGCTAAAAGACAGACCATCTTAACCCACTCTTGGCATAGATGTACAGCGAAGGAGAGTTCTAAGAGGTGGAACCTCCATCTTTTTGAAAAAAATATCCTGTCATCATTTAATATTTATGGAGCACGCATACTGTGCGAAGCACTGTATCACACGGTGTCCTTTGCTGCCAGAGAAGACATTGGTGATAGGGAAGATGTTAAGTAGAAGGGGGGACTTCATGAGGACAGAGTTTTGGAGGGTCAGGTGAGGCAGGACCTGGGTAATTGATGCCAGCCTCACACCCATCAGGTTAAGACCTGGCAAGCACAGACCCCAACCACAGACTTCCTGCCTGTGATGACCATTTGGTGTGGCATCCCCAGGACAAGAGCTGCTCAATGGACAGGGTTTAAAGGTGAGGAAGGATTCTGATGGGGCAAGAGTAACAGGATCCAAGAGTAAAGCTGGATGGTGCAGAGCAGACTGCTACCCCTAGATTGTGTAGGTTGTGCCATGGGGGCTAGTGTTCTCATCACCAACCTGGCCCCTTTGGGTTTCCTCTCAATCCTGCTGAGAGGAAGGGGGAGCTATTCCAAATTCCTGAAAAGCAACTTATGGGCAGGTGATGCCCAAGGGTAGAGGATTAAACTGTGACCTGGAGACAGAAGCCCACACATATTTCAGTCTTTACCATTCATTCATATCATAACTTTTGGAAGTCATGTAATTTCTCTGAGCCTTAGTTTCCTCCTTTGTAAAATGGGGACAGTAAAGTCTGCCCTGCCTGCCTCACAGGATTGAACAGAAAGTCAGTATTTATTTATTATTTATTTATATTTGGTGGGGAGAGGCAGAGGGAGAGAGACAGAATCTTAAGTGGGCTCCATGCCTGATGCAGAGCCCAACTTGGGGCTCCATCTCACAACCCTGAGATCATAACCTGAACTGAAATCAAGAGTTGGATGCTTAACTGACTGAGCCACCCAGGTGCTCTGAAAGTCAGTATTTAAAATTGGATGAGGAGAAGACCTTTTTGCCACCTCCAAGGCAGGTAGCATCTTTATCTAACTGTTGTCTCATCGTGACACCTGTCCCTGGAGAAGGATGGAAGGAACACGTTCTGATCTCTCTTCTTCAGAGTCTCTTCAGGCATTGCTATGGATGTGCTATCCTCTCCATAATCATGTCCTTCAGCCTTTCCTGCTCACCTGACCCCAGCTCACACCTTGAATTGGATAGTGACTCCACATTCGCTCACTATGCATCCTAATGGGCAGGATACTCCCATTTTACAAGATAACCATGCACTGTTCATCCATTAGTCTGGTAGTTTGTGCTAAAAATCCAGCTCGAGTGTCCCACCATCCTGAACCATGGTCTCGTTCCTGGGCTGTGGACCAGCAGGTTACCTGGTCTCATCTCTGCAGCTGCCTGCATGAGGATGAGAGAAAGCAGCTCCACCCATACTGGCTGGACATGTCAAATTTGAGCATACGTGTTCTTATCCTTTTTCCTTTCTCCTGTTCTTCCTCCTCCTACCTTTCATCTTCCTAAATTTAGCTAGTGGATACAGGCTGTTGTACTGGTCAGGAGCTTTAGTTCTGGGGACAAATTCACCTGCTCTCTATCTAACTTTGAGCAAGTTCCTTAAGCCTGTCTTAATCTCTTCATCTGTAAAATGAGGATAATACTAATACCTACCTTACATGATTGAGAATTAAATGAGATAATACATGAGGTAAATGGCACATTATGAATGTTCAGAAAGATTAACTCTTTTTTTTTCAGAAAGATTAACTCTTATTTGTATTATTAGTCATCAAAGTAGGAACTACAGGGGGAGAAGCAGTGTTGGGTGACAAAGGATGGAAGTACAGGGTGGTGCAGGACACACAGGAGGCAGCTAGAAATGATGATGAGAACTCAGTTGAGATGGAGGAAGGAGCACCTGTATGAGGAAGACTAAAAATATGACGGTCTGATCTACCTTCCCTTAAATTTGATTGAGACCTATTTAGAAGAAAGAAGAATTAACAGGAAAGGGAAGGTCAGGGAAGTTGCTTTATTCTGGCATACTTGGGTAGAAATACAAATGAAAATATTTATACTTATATCAAAATCTAAATCATAGCTGGATCAGAATATAAATTTTAAATATTTTTAGTGGAAATTTTTCTAACATATTACATACTTGCCTGCCTCTTGACATTTAGTATGTTTATTCACTTTTTCTTTCAACATGTACTTATTGAATATTTTTTTTAATTTTTATTTATTTATGATAGTCACACACAGAGAGAGAGAGAGAGAGAGAGAGAGAGAGGCAGAGACATAGGCAGAGGGAGAAGCAGGCTCCATGCACCGGGAGCCCGACGTGGGACTCGATCCCGGGTCTCCAGGATCGCGCCCTGGGCCAAGGCAGGCGCTAAACTGCTGCGCCACCCAGGGATCCCTATTGAATATTTTTTTAAGATTTTATTTATTTATCCATGAGAGACACAGAGAGAGAGAGAGAGAGAGATTGAGAGAGAGAGAGAGAGAGAGAGAGAGAGAGAGAGAAAGAAAGGCAGAGACACAAGCAGAGGGAGAAACAGGCTCCATGCAGGAAGCCTGACATGGGACTCCATCCCTGGTCTCCAGGATCATGCCCTGGGCTGAAGGCAGCGCTAAACCACTGAGCCACCTGGGCTGCCCTATTTATTGAATTCTTAATATTAGTTCAGTGCTAGCTCTTCATAAGACATAGTTATAAAGTAGACAAAGCCTTCAAGAAGCTTATTTCTAATTTTCAGTATCATAAACTTGGGACAGGAAACCTGCTTACATTTAAACTTTTGGGTACTTATTAGACTGTCTCTACAAATTAAAATAAAATTCTAGTCAGATCCCTTACTGAAAGAGGATATACTTTAAACATTTTTGTTGTAGATTGACAACTAAAAGGGGAGACTTTCATTTTTTAATTATGCAAAATATATAGAAGACTGCAGCTAATAACCATGTACCCACCACACAGACTGAACAAATCTGAATGGTTAGACATATTTTCTTGAGTTTTCTTAAGTAAAAGGAAGTTGATACAACTGAAACTTCCTATATTAATCTCCATGCAAAACTATATATTTTTCCAAATAGAATTTTAAATTATTCAATATTGTTCTTCATATGACAAGGATTTAGCAACTTTAATAACCCATTAAACTTCCCCCATTTTATTTATTTATTATTATGTAGATTTTATTTCACTTTTTTTTTTAGATTTTATTTATTCATGAGACACAGAGAGATAGAGTCAGAGACATAGGCAGAAGGAGAAGCAGGTGCCCACAAGAAGCCCAGTGTGGGAGTCCATCCCAGACCCCGGGACCACACCCTGAGCAGAAGGCAGATGCTCAACTGCTGAGCCACCCAGGCATCCCTTATTTCACTTTCATATAATATTTTAGACTTCTGCAAAGTGAATTTAATTAAATTTCCATTTGGCCTGCTTATCATTGTTTCACCATTCCTCTTGCAATTGATTCACTTTTCAGTGGGTATGTAGAAGGTGAACTTCCTTAGAATTTTATTCATAAAATGTCTTTATTTCATACTCATTTCTGAATGATGATTTAGCTGGGTATAAGATTCTAGATCATTTTTTTTTCTCCCTTCAGCACTTTGAAGTTGTTCTTCTGCTGTGTTGCTATAGAGACATCCATTGTCAGGCTAGCTGTCATTGTTTGGAAGGTAATCAAACTTCTCTCTGGTAAATTTTAGACTTAAAAAACAAACAAAAATAAATAAATAAATAAAAAACAAACAAACCTGTTTGGTTCTGTAGTTTCTTTATGATGAGTCTAGATGTGGTGTTTAGAGTGCACCTTTGATCTGAGTGTGCAAGTCACAAGCTATCAAGTCCCATTTCACTGTTTACAAACCTTGTAACACACTTGTCCTAGCTGCTGTGAGGATCGATTAGCTAGTGAGCCTGTAGTGCGCTATAAGCTCTGTAACAAGCTTTCTAACAAGGTGTCAGTGGCAGTGGATTTGGAATTTAAGGTTATTTGGGAGAAACAGTGGTCAATATTTGAGGAGGTAATTCAGAGAGGACAACCAGGTATTTCTCACTGATGAACAATTTACCAATTAAAGATTAGATTTATCGATTAGATTTGGGGCATATAACACACACTACTCACTGAGAGTCTGATCTACTATGGCATTTTTGGGTCTGATCTCTCTCTCCAACTCACATGCCATGCTCCAGCCACTCCAGAAATGGTATGTCCTGGTTGAGAATTTCCCTTCAGAGTTGATGCTCTGTTTTCCCAGCCACACTCTTCTCTCCCCTTCCATTTAACCCAGCCCTGAAACCTCCACCTCAGCTCTGCCTAGTTCTCCTAAGAAACTGAGCATTGATAGAGAAAATATGGCAATAATCTTAGAAGGAAGAAAAAATACATTAATGAACTGCCAAAATGTGTGAGCATATTCAAAAGATTAAAAACTGAAGATGGGAACAAAATGCATATTCCCTTCATCTCTTTCCTGCAAACCCCCTGACAATGTTTATAAATCAGGCTTTCACCCAACACAGCCATAGCCCACTACCTAAAGGAACATATCAAATTACATGAAAGATCAGTGAATATAAAATACTATACTGACTATTATAGGATCATTTTAAATCTTCTTCATCACCTAAAACTTTGAAGAAAAAATATGTTTAAATAAAGTAAAGTAACTAATGAGAGTTTTTGGATTATACTGCTGAAGTCAGGAGATATTTTTTTATCCTCAATACTTGACACTTGCTAGAAATTCCATCCAATTACCCAATACATTTAGGGAATGAACATTCATTCTAAATTTTTTATGGAGAGCCAGCTTTAGGAGGGAAGGAAAAAAATGAAACAAAATGTGAAAGTATTTGTAAAGTTGTGCTGACCAAAAAGGAAAAAAAGAAAAAATGAAAGAAAACATAAGATGACTTTTTCTTTTTTCCATTCCTGCTTGACTTTCTTGTCTCATCCTTTCTAAGTTGTCACACCAGGTTGAGTCAGACACAAGTTGTCTGATCTAAGGCTACAGAAGAGACTTAAGTAGATGTGACCCTCACAGCCTGATGTGCCAAATCCAGGAAATGTGAAAGGCTGAAAGATGTAGGTTTTTATTATTTATTTTTGAAAAGCAGTGAGAGGGAAAACATTTCAGGGAGGAGTAGGTATACTTTTAGGAAATGAAAAGTCCAATTTGGTTAGGCCACAGAACCAAAGATGACAAGAGCCTGATGAGAAAGTCCTCAGAAATAGAAGTGCTTGGATGTCAGCTAAGCCACTGGCTGCAGCTGCTTTCTGCTCACATAAATATTTAAGCAAGGGAACCAGTCTGCTCTGCCTTCTGGGGATGGCCCTCTTTCCTCCCTGTCTGCCCTTATTGGTGTGGGATGGGGAATGCAAGACGGCAAGCAATCTAGCCGTGATGAGTCCCAGCACTGTGAGGTTAGGTGCCCCAGAGCTGCCCTCCAATAGGCTCCATCATCATCGTTCCCCTCTTTCTTCTCCCTTTCATGATTCTCCCCCTCCCCTTCCACTTGCTTCTCTGTTCTCTACCTTCCCTCTGTCCCTGGGAGCTCATCTCTTACTCATTTTTTTCTTTCCCTTTATCTGGGTTGGCACTGTTTTTTTTCCTTGTCTCTGACAGTTTCACAGATTTCATGAAAGGGATATCAAGGTTGACCAAGGCAAGCAAGCCTCCTCTTCTCAGAGCTTAAGGTCCAATGGGTGCTACAGCCAGTGGCTTCACCCAATCCCCATGTTAGAACTGAAACTCTGTGAGGACAGGAATCTAGTCTCTGTTTATTACCATGTCCCTGCCTCCAAGCACAGTTCCTTACATATAGCAGGCCATCAACACAAATTTATAGAATGAAGGAAGAAGGAGAGAGTTCATCTGGTCCTTTCCTAAACCATGCTGGACTCATTCTCAAGCCTTTCCTACAAAGCACTGGCCAATTATTTATTCTCCTTTGGGTCTCAGTTCAAGGCTGCCTCCTCCAGGAAGCTTTCCCTGACTGCAAATACTACCATAGCATTCTGCACACTTCTCCATTACATGTTTCCACACTATATTATGTTGTTGTCTGTTGTCATGGCAGACCTCCCACACATACACACTCCAATACACACACACACACACACACACACACACACACACACTGAGACTCCTTTGGGCAGAGACTGAATGGTCAATAGACGTTTATTGAATAACTGGAGTCCCATGATATTTGAATAATATTTGATATCTTACATCCCCAGCCCTTCCCACTTTCTACCTACTCAGATCACACTCATGCTTTTGGCCCAGATTATGAAGATTTCTCTGACACAATACCATTTTCATCTATCTACTCAGTAAAGACAAAAAGAATGAGAATTTTAGAAGCCTATTTTTTGGGGAAGATGCTGATGGGAACAAATATTGGTAAAACTTTTTTGGATGGCAATTTGGCAGAGGATATCAGCAGCCCTAAAATGTACATAACTTTTAACCCAGGAACTCTACTTTTAAAAATTTATTCTATGAAAAAAAAAAATAAATAAAAAAATAAAAATTTATTCTATGGAAACAATTTTAAATGTCCCCAAAGAGTTTTCCAATAATGGAAAAATTCACCACAGTTGAAGTTTATGATGTTAAGAAATTGGAAATCCACAATAAGCAATTTGTTGAGTGAATATGGATAAAAACTTATAACGAAACTTTTACATTTTTTTAATAATTATTGACCTGACAAGGTGTTGGTATTGTTGAATGAATCAGCCTGTATAATATAGTCCCTTTTAAATTTAAAAAATGTAAAATTTTATTTACATAGAAAAGATTTGGAAAGCTATATAACTGAGAAGTGGATTTCTCAGGATGATGGGATGATATGTGGTTTTTATACTCTTCCAAATTTTTTAATTGACATATAAATAACATACAACATTGTGTTTATTTCAGGTATGCAACATAAATGATTTTATATTTGTATGTATTGCAAAGCGGTCACCACAATAAATATAGTTAACATCTGTCACCATACATAGTTACGAGATTTTTTTATGTTGAGAACTTTAAAGGATTACTCTCTCAGCAACTTTCAGATATGCAGTACTGTTAAGTATAGGCACCATGCTGTACATTACATCTCCATGACTTATTTATTTTATAACTAGGAGTTTGTGCCTTTTCTCCACCTTTAACCATTTCACATAACCCCAACTCCTGCCTCTGAGCTTAAGTTTGTTTTGATTCCACATATAAGTGAGATCATACAGTATTTGTCTTTCTCTGCCTGAGTTCTTTTACTTAGTATGGATCTCAAGGTCTATCCATGTTGTTGCAAATGGCAAGATTTCATTCCTTTTTTACAGATGAATATATTCTATTGTAGATAGACCACATTTATCTATTTATTTGTCAATGGACATTTAGGTTATTTCCATATCTTTTCTATTATAAATAATGCTGCAGTAAACATGGGAGTGCACATATCTTTTGTAGTTAGTGTTTGTTTTCTTTAGATAAATACTCGGAAGTGGAATTGCTGGGTCACATGGTAGTTTTAAGTTTAATTTTTTGAAGAAGCTCCATACTGTTTTCCATAGTGCCTATACCAATTTACATTCCCACCAGCAGTGCACAAGGGTTCCCTTTTCTCCACATCCTCATCGACACTTATTTTTCTTGTCTTTTTAATAATAGCCATTCTAACAGGTGCAAGGTGATATCTCATTGAGGTTTTGATTTTAATTTCCCTAATGAGAGTGATGTTGAACGTCTTTTTGTGTACCAGCTGGCCATCTGTATGTCCTCTTTGGAAAATGCCTATTCTGGTCTTCTGCCCATTTTTAAATCAGATTGTTTGATTTTTTTGCTATTGAGTTGTATGAGTTCTATATATATTTTGGATATTAACCTCTTATCAGATATGTGATTTGCAAATATCTTTTCCCATTCAGTAGGTTGCCTTTTTATTTTGTTGATGGTTTCCTTTGCTGTGCACTCTCTTTTTAATTAGTGTTTTCCCACTTGATTTTTCTTCAATGCACAGGAATTACTCATGTACTGATTTTTTTAATTATAAAAAAGCTGTCTGAATGCTTTATTCTTCTTTGGCCCCTAAAAGTAAGCTATTCAAAGTCAAATAGACTTGAAAAAATAAGAATTCCCATCTGAAGCAAGGAACAGTAACCTGAGATTTGCAAAGAAGAGCCTTTACCTGCCCAAGCCTCTGTAGCCATGTATGAGTCTAATTTCCAATGCTCTGAGAAACTGTGACAGAGAATCATTACCCTTGAAATGGGTTTGCATAATATAAAAAATCAGGGTCTCCTCTCCACTTAATGTGTTAACATTTGTGGGAGTTCCCATGCATGCTCTGAGGGAGAGTCCTGTGACATCGTGTCTGCGTTGTATTGAACTCAATCACTTGTAGAAAATGTGTAATGTAATAGGGGTATTACACGGGGTGATATTATGGAAAATCCTAATTGGTACCAAAGTAATTCTTACTAGAGTGGACTATAAAACCTTCAGTGCCATTCTAACTAATCACCCCTGTGGCATTCTGAGCAAATGCAGGTTAATGGTGATGATCTTAATTTTTTTATTAATTAAATTAAGTGTATAATCTGACCATATAAGCCCATTGTCGGTGTTCATCATGCTGATAATAAATGGCTTGAGTACTCAGCACCTTTGGCTTCACTGGAGCCCTGAAGTCTTCTATCCACCATTAATGATCTAAGAGAGATCTCCAAGTGGCTCATTAGTGCCCAGAGACAACAAATAATGAAGTTGTATAGCAGAGATTGGGGTGAGCAAATGGCAGGTGAGTTGGTGAGTTCATGGGCTCAGAAGAAGCCTCTAAACTCAGAGCCTGCAATTGCTGAGTCCTCTGCTCTCCTGCCTCTACATTTTGGGTTCTTCAGAAAATAATTTCCTGTGATACTTAAAGATAGAAAGGGGAAATAATTCCTAAAAGAGAATGTGGAAAACATAAGATGCTAAAAATCACTTAATTGACCAAGATGCCAGATTCTGGCTCCTTGAGTTTTAGGGTAGGGAATAGGCCTTTGTCATCATTGTTTCCCCCACACCTCACACCATGCCTCACAAACAGAAGCACTATATGTCTCATTTTATTTTATCAAGTCATGACATTCTTAGACTTGCTGTTCCCAGAGTGTTCCCTGGAAGACACATCTGTCAGGAGCATTCTAAATTAGAATCTATGGTAAACAAATTTGAGACACCTTGCATTTTATCTTTTCCTCTTGAAGATTTATGATATATGTTAGCATTTTGAAGACAATGATAAGTCATTTAGAAATGATGGTAAATTGGGGATGCCTGGGTAGGTCAGCAGTTGAGCATCTGCGTTTGACTCAGGGCATGATCATGGAGTCCCGGAATCGAGTCCCACATCAGGGTCCCTGCATGGAGCCTGCTTCTCCCTCTGCCTGTGTCTCTGCCTCTCTCTCTCGGTGTCTCTCATGAATAAATAAAATCTTTAAAAAAAAGAAATGACAGTAAATTGTCTAACCCAACATTGTCTAACCAAACTTATTTGATCACAGAACTCTATTAACATCCAACAGAGCACATTTCAGTAATAGATTGCCTGAGATATCTGCTAGGATACTTAGAGCTCAGTGATCAGATGGAAATACCAATTTCCCAATTCCTCTAAAGTCCTGGCATAATAAAGACAAAATCTCCCTTTATTGTGACTAAATCCATTAATAAAAACATAAAATTATAGGGCTCAGACGTGGAAGGAACTTTGGACATCCTGTATCCTAACTCCCAGCTCATTGCAGGGATTTACTTACAGCATCCATGCTGGATATGTTGCCATCTCTGCATACCTACTTCCAACAGCAGGAAGTTCAGCCACTTACAATCCAGTCCATTGGGTCATAATCAAATTTCTTTTTCTGTTGAGTTAAAATCTGCTTCTTTGAGGTTCTAGATCTCATACTAGAAAAATGGAACAATTCACTCTCTTTTATGTCTATACACCAGCTCATATGCCCTCAGTTCACAACATATTTTTTTTAATTTTATTTATTTATGATAGGCACACAGTGAGAGAGAGAGAGAGAGGCAGAGACACAGGCAGAGGGAGAAGTAGGCTCCATGCACCGGGAGCCCGACGTGGGATTCGATCTCGGGTCTCCAGGATCGCACCCTGGGCCAAAGGCAGGCGCCAAACTGCTGCGCCACCCAGGGATCCCCAGTTCACAACATATTAAGAATTTTCTGTTTCTATGGGATGTCTGAGTGGCTCAGCAGTTGAGCATCTGCCTTTGGCTCAGGTCATGATCCCGGGGTCCAGGGACCGAGTTCCTCATCAGCCTCCCTGTGAGGAGTCTGCTTCTCCCTCTGCCTGTGTCTCTGTCTCTCTCGTGAATAAATAAAATCTATTTTTTAAAAAAAGAATTTTCTGTTTCTACATTTCAAACTATGATCAGAATAAATAAGGAAAGTGATCTTTAGGGATCCCTGGGTGGCGCAGCGGTTTGGCGCCTGCCTTCGGCCCGGGGCGCGATCCTGGAGACCCGGGATCGAATCCCACGTCGGGCTCCCGGTGCATGGAGCCTGCTTCTCCCTCTGCCTGTGTCTCTACCTCTCTCTCTTTCTCCCTCTGTGACTATCATTAAAAAAAAAAAAAAAAAAAATTTAAAAAAAAAAAAAAAAAAAAAAAAAAAAAGAAAGTGATCTTTAAATGGATGGGGGTTGAGGGGAAGGAGAATAGTCTTACAAGTTGAGTTATAGGCAAAAAATCGTAGAAATCTCCTATTTGCCACCCATTACATTCTGATAACATGGGTGTTATGTCTCATAAGTTTGGTGCAAAATCATTTGGTGACTTTCTTATCTCAGCCTACTCTTAAAAAGTACCATGGACTGGGTAGCTTCTTATTTCTTACAGATCTGGAGGCTGGAAATCTGAGATCGGGAGCCAGCATGGTCAAGTTCTGAGTCCTCTTCTGGATTACAGGCTGCCAATTTCTCCTTGTGTCCTCACATGGTGGAAAGGTAGCGAGAGAGCCTTCTGGGGTCTCTTTTGTAAGGGCTCTGCCATCATGACCTAATTTACTCTTGAAGACCTCTCTCCTTATACTATTGCTTTAGGAGTCAGGTTTTCAACACATGAATTTGGGAGGTATGCAAACATTCAGACCACTGCAGTGACAAAGCATAACCTGAACTGTTGTGAAACTTTTTATAGTTTTTATTTCATTTAGTATGAATGTGCATACATTTGATTTAAAAATATTAATATATTAGATAACAGAAATATTAGTGTGTTTCCTCAGACTCCACTGGAAATATCATACAATATATGGTATACACACTGTATTCCCTTCCTAAAATCAGTCTGAATTCTGAAACACATCTGGCCCCAAGGATTATGGACAAGGAGATTTGACAACATCCTTTTCTTTGTACCTCTGTGTGCTCAACACTATTGACCTACCTTAGTTTTCTTAGTTCTTACAATTCTATAAGTTAAAATACTATTTATCCCCCACCTTACAGATGAGTTAAGTCATATAGTTTTGTACACATTTTTCTTATTGCCTATTTGATATTTACAAAGAAAGCCAGGTCTTCTTTATTATGTACTAACAACAAAAAAATTAAGTCAGGTTCTAATTGGGTACACAGGTCAATGCCAGAAAAGCCCTTACAGAAAAGGGAGAACCAAAGGCCCAGTGCTGCCAGAGGAGCCCCCACAGGAACACCTCTAAGCCTCCATCTGAAAGATGGTTAGTGGATTCACATTGTCCTCTCTAACCCTTCCCCTCTAGCCTCTTCCCACCTAGCCCCTCAGAAACTTTGGGAGTGACTAGAAAGCTGTAGAAGCCCACTGCAAAGAAATGTATTATTCTGAGTATTGAATTAAGTTATGTCAAGGCCTGGATCTAGCCTCTGGGATGGAAGTTTCTTACTGTCTACTGCATCCCCACTCCCCAAATGACCATTATGATGCAATTTGAGGATTAATGGCCATCCAAAAATCTACCCCATTTGTTCTTTTACTATGCTTGAAATTTCCACATGAGTATTTGTCTTTGTCAGGATACTGAAAGCAACTACCAAAATATAAGTAGTACATATTATATGTAAGGGTCAACCTATTAAGCCAGTATAAAATAAATGGCCAAATGAGCTGGTCATTTTGCCCGGCCCAGTGGGAACTGAATGTGGAATAGACCAGATTTAATGAAGAATGAAAGGAAAGAAGCATAGGGAAGGTCTGAAGTGTGGACACTTCCAAGAAAGCTCTACATAGGGTGCTACAGTGGGAGGCTTGGGGCTCAGACTGGTGCCATTAAGGACTGGCTGAAGGAAGCACTAAAAGGGAAAAAGAGACAAGAGAGGGAGAAAGCAGGGGATGTGGAGTCCCAAAGGTCAGTGTTACCTTTATCAACTATTTCTATAAGGATCGTGCCTATGGGGGCGCCTGGGTGGCTCAGTGGTTGAGCATCTGCCTTCAGCTCAGGGCATGATCCTGGGGTCTTGGGATCGAGTCCCATATCAGACTCCCTGCAGAGAGCCTGCTTCTCCCTCTGCCTATGTCTCTGCCTCTTTCTCTGTGTCTCTCGTGAATAAATAAATAAAATATTAAAAAAGGGATCATACCTATGCTTTTTAAAGATCCTCTTAAAATAGCTCAGTCATAACATTTTAGACTATTCACTAGATAACATCATTTACAAGTTGGTACCCAGGGACTGGAATAGATGCCAAGTTACAGAACCAGAGAAACAAGGGAAAGGAACAGGAAATAGCATGCTTTATGAATTTCCAACTTCAGCTTATACCAGTGTCCCCTTTGCTGCCTGTGCTCCAACCACACTCCTACATGTGCTCTACCATCATCCAGGAAAGCCAGCTTCTTCCACTCATTGCCAAGGGAACTCAGACTTATCCCTGTGCTCAGCCTAGACATCACTTCCTAGAGAGGCCTTCCCTATCCATACTACCCCTTCACCCTCAGTTGTATTTCATTTATTCCCCTTTTTTTCATTATTTCTGTTTTTGTTTTTTTTTCCTCAGAATACAAACCACAATTTGTAAGTATATATTTCTATCTTTCTTCAATGTCTGCAAACTCTCCTAGACTACAAATTTCACAAGTATCCACTAAGAACAGGTTCTTAACAAAAACCTGTTTCATGAATCATTTTCAGGCACTGTGCTCTCTGTTTCAGAAGTGGTAACTCTTTTAATCTTCATAATAACCCTGAATTAGGTTTTGTGGATGAAATTAAGGAGGCTTACAATTCCAATGATTCTTTTTTTGTATCCTGATATTGTGCAATGCACACCCTGCATGGTTGTATGCAGCAACTGGCAGAGATTCCTTGTTCTAAACCATTTAGGAATGGCATTATCTCCCAAGGAAAAGTATCTCTCTGCTCCTTTTCCCATCTTTGTGCAAACCATGGCTAGACAGGTTAATAATGAACAGAAAGTCCAATTAGCTTCCCCATCACATCAGTCCTAGAACTGCAAGCCTCAAGAAAAGACTTTTGGTTTGTATATCATGTTAATAATTAATTGATTGGTTAGTCAGTTAACTAGTTCCTGTAAGGTTTGTCCTGTCTTCCTTTGTCTCCTCCATGTGTGCTAGTTACGGTCAGTGGGCCTAAGCTCACATATGCATTATACTCATCTGAAAGACTCCCATGAAGGACCGCTTCAAAAAGTGTACATGATTGATGCTTTTTTAATGCCCTGGAATGTTATGAAGAAGCTGCTCATTTTATACTTTCTGAGGATAGTTTTCTTAAAGTACTGATGGAAACTGAGCATTGATTGAAAATGTACAGCAATGCCTGGTTATACAGAGGTAGTTAAGTCAAGGTCCTGCCTTCAAGGAGCTCTCAGTCAAGTGTGACAACAGGACTGACAGGAAGAGGAAGGTCATGGTGGAAGGGAAGGAGGAAGGAGGGGAAGCTGTGGGAAGTATTTTGGGCAGAAGGTGGAGCCTGTGCAAAGGACTTCATGATTTCAAAGATATAATAAGCAGAAGGCTAAGCTAGAAACTAAATGACATTCTCTTTTACCTCAGTGCTTATAGAAGAACCTCTGAGATGCAGTGTTTTATAAGATATTGTGAAGACACTTGGTGTTGTGAATTTTTACCTGAGACGTGGACCAACTTACTCTTCTTGCTGTTTTGGGGCCACAACCCACAACCCTAACCCTGATCAACTCCCATGAAACAAGTTCCTTCATAAGCTGGAAGACAGAGGCCAGTTTTCAAGAAATACCAAATGTCCTATTCTTATTGGGTTTTTAAAATGTCTTTTACACTCTAACACCATAAACACCAGTTGGGTGGGTAAGGCTTTGCAGCTAGCTCAGTGGTTCCTAGACCCAGCTACTCATCAGAATCATTTGTGGTCCTTTTTAAAAACACACATGCCAATCTGCTACAGTTGAATTAGATATACCCAAAACTCATCAATTCCACTCCTAGGTAAATATCCATCAGAAATGCAAAATCTACCAAAAGATGTACAAGATTTTTATGACAGCACTATTTTTAATAGCTCCACAAGGAGCCACCCAAATGCCCTGCAAAAGCAGAATGACTAAATTGGGGTATAATATAGTGGACTAGTATACAGCACTGAAAAGGAATGAACTCATACTACACACATCATGGATGAATCTCATAAAAATCTCATAAATCTCATAAAAACAATGTAGAACACAATAATCCAGATGCAAAAAAAACCCTACATACTTCTTAATTCCATGTTGTTTTTATCAAGAAAAATTAATCTATGTATTAGAAATCAGGAAGGGTAGTGATTAGAAGGGGGCAAAAAAAGACTTCTGGGATTCTCAGTGTATTCACAAAAAACCAGCAAGCTGTGTATTTATGATTTGTATGCCTTTTGGTATGTTATATTTTAGTAAGATATTTTTAAAAGATGCATCTGCCTAAATTTTACCTCCATATATTCAGATTCAGTAGATCTGGGGTAAGGTCCAATTATCTGTATTTTTTAAAGCTCCAAAGATAACTCTAATGTATATCTAGGCTTAGGAACCACTGAATAGGATCACCACTGCTCTAGATTTACCAATTCTAAGCTCTTTGCATATTAAAAGAGCTTATTTATTGTTTTTATTTTCATGTTTTCTCTCAAAATAGGAGTAAAACAGCCACTGTAATCCCATGCACCCAGGCATTTCCATGCCACTGAAATGAGTGGAAATTGAAAAGTGTTCTTGTGATGCTGTCAGTAGTTCATTAGCAGAAGTATCTGTACTCTAGGATTTCAAGAATCCCTAACAGAATTCATTTTTTCAATTAGCCAACAAGCGTTTATTGAACACCCAGTATAGTAAGAGCTAACAATCGCAACCTCTTATTACTCACTTCCCTGGGCCAGGTGTGATCCTATATCCTTTGCATATGTTCTGTCATCTAAGCAGAGCAAAGGAGTAAAGTGTATAGACTCTGGAGCCAGGCTGCCACTGTTAAAACTCTAGCTTTGCAACTTTTGTGTGACTTGGGCAAAGTTGCTTCTCTGTGACTCAGTTGTCAGTTTTTTGGTTTGTTTGGGTTTTTTTTTTTTTAATTTTTTTTAATGATAGTCACAGAGAGAGAGAGAGAGAGGCAGAGACACAGGCAGAGGGAGAAGCAGGCTCCATGCACCGGGAGCCCGACGTGGGATTCGATCCCGGGTCTCCAGGATCGCGCCCTGGGCCAAAGGCAGGCGCCAAACCACTGCGCCACCCAGGGATCCCTGTTTGGGGTTTTTTTTAAAGATTTTTTTTTATATGGACTGGGGAAACAAGGAAGAATCATGTTCCTAAAGACACTAACATTGTCAGTTACCAAAGAAGCAATTGCATGTGTTTTGGCATTGTCAGTGTGAGAGCTGCCTTCATATAACAGACGACATGGGGCATTTTAACCCTTAATATTGAATACTTTTAATCAGAAAGGTAAAGATTACATTTTTCTTGAGTTTACTTTTATTTAAAGATTTTATTTATTTATTCATCACACACACACACACACACACACACACACACACACAGAAGCAGGCTCCATGCAGGGGACCCGATGTGGGACTCGATACCGGAACTCCAGGATCACACCCTGGGCCGAAGGCAGACGCTCAACCGCTGAACCACCCAGGCTTCCCTTGAGTTAACTTTAAATGAAAGTCTTCATTGAGACAATGTCTCAGTAAAAATGAAGGAACTAGCAATTAAGAGGTAAAACTGTGTATCTAAGATTTGTATTATATTGATTCCAAAATAATTAGGTTGGCAAATCCATTATGAATATCTTTCCCCACATGAATACAAAGTACTGTTACTGTTCTGTTGGTTTTTGAAGGATGGCTACATCTTACTGTGAAATGTATTTCCAAGTTTTGCCAAATATCAAGGATATTATTTATTTTATTAGATACTTAGGTTTCCCTTTCTTTTTTATATATTGCTTAAAAAACAAACCTGCTTTTACAGGCCTCCTGCCGCCTAAAAGGCTCTTGTTCAGCACAGAGATTTCTTGCTGATCAGATTTTCCCCATTCTTCTCTTTAAGCAAACACTGAAGGCTTTCAGCAGCTGCCCGAGATATCGCTTTAAAACCCTTAAGGCAGTTTGAAAGGCCTCCAAAAAAGCATGACATTCAATCAAAGTTCAGTAAGGAAAGTTTTAATGAGTAAACTTAGTAAATTAGAAAGCACTGTGGCAGGGTGATTAACTCTCATTTGTGCATTAGTGTTGAAATTAATTAAAATGTTTAAGCCATAGGAGGCTGGCTACCTCGTCAGGACCTGGCTCTGCCCTCAGAGTCAGTCTGGATCCAGGAGTGATTCATCTTACACAGATGAGAGGGGGGATAAAAAGAAAAGAACAGTCAGGACAAATGTGTTTTCAATGGTGCTTAGCAGCAGGGAGACCATTGAGACTTCAGAGCAGCGCTACTGGAGTGTGACATCATAATACGGTATGTACATGCGGAGTGGGGCGAAGAGGACTTTGCACATACATTCCTTCCCTCTCCCTTTTGGATTGGATGCCATGTATATTAATTTCTCTGCCAGGCAGAATGTTGCAGTCTGCTCTCTTCAAGACCAATCACAAATTAGCTCTGTTTCCCTGACTCTTTTAAAACCTGCTTGCCACTATTAATGTTCATCTCTGGAAGTCCCCCACAGGGCAGTGACATGAAAAGGTGGGCTTAGTACCCTGGTGATTTCTCTAAGATCAACTCCATAGAATGTATGAAAATATAATTGCCTCAAACAGACTCTCAGACACACAATAATGGATTTATTGTTAAAATCCCTTGGCAATGTGCAGAGCAGAAACCATCTTTTCAAGAAACCCAAAAAATATTCCATTCCCATTAGGTTTTTAAATATCTCGTAAGCTCAATTTCTTTCCAGAACTATGGGTCTGTGGATCTTCTTATAGAAACCCATTACCATGTGGCTGTTTAACAAATCCGTGCCTGCTTAAAATTATAAATGACAGCCTATTTCATAAAGAGAAAAGTCCTCTTTGACAGGAAAACAATCTCAGCGGCTTCTCCTTGGATAACAAATGGGTTTGTGTCAGGCCCAACACCATGGCTGTTTCCAAAATAGTGTAGCAATGGACTGCCATTTCTATTTCAGGGGTCCAAATTAAGGGGTTTGCAGAAACAAGTGACTACCTGTGAGTCTGAATTATTTCCACCTGGAGAAAATTATAATTTGCTATGGATCTACATTCATAATTTTTAAAACTGCCCATCTTCCTTATTTTTTGCTCTAAAGATTTCTTGTCAGATACAATGTCAGAGGTCACTGTCAGAGTGTCCCTTTGGTACCCATTAACTATACCAGCAAACTTGTTCACTATTGATCCACTATGTCTAAGTATCTATTATGGTGGATATAAAAGGCGGCTTCACATCTTTCTAAACAGATAATTCATAAAGGCCAAGGGGTCATAGCTTGTGATATATTATTCTTTCACTGTAACTGTGCCTGAATAGAAAGAAAGAGAGAGGGAAAAAAGGGTCATGGGTATTAGACTAAAGAGAGAGAAACCTGTACGTCGATTGGACACATTAACATCCACATAAATAATAAAAGGCATTAATAATATTTGTTCATGACCTTATTATCGATTCATTCTCTCAGAAGCAGAGGCACCTAGAATGAATGAAGACAGAGTTGATTTTTTACCACCAAAGTTCAGTTGAGGTTGAACTCTAAAATGGAAGTCAATTGAAGACAGTAAAATATAGTCTGGCAGCCATTTGGTCCTGGGATTGATATATTTTGCAGGTAGTGCATCACCTGGGACAAAGCAAGGGTTTGGGGAACAGGAGCCTCAAATGTAAAGTATGAGGATATGCTGGATCCTGATGGGCTCAGCACATCCCCATATTCCTTAGGGATTCATCATGTTCCGTAACCTCCAATGGTTCATATTGAATATTCAGCAATACACTGCAGAGGCCATTGCTGATGTTCCCCACGTTCCCATCCTAAAGTAAAGCATCTCATTAGGAGAACAGTAAGAATCTAATGAGTGAGACTTGTTCACAAGTTAGCTGACATTGAGCTCATTTAATGCCTTTTATGGTCTTCTACCCACTGGAGAACCCGGAGATGGTGTGCTTTCTCAAGACTAGAGTTTGGAGGAAAGTAAATTGAGATGAATCATGGTGAGATGAGATAGTTAAAATGTCATGCTCCATAAGTTTGAATGCATCCTTCAAGTTCTGAACAGTAAAATGCAACTGAACACTGAAACAAGGGAAACAAAGAAAAAGCAGATAACAATACAAATCCTCCTTTTTTGATAAGGATGCTTCATGGCGAAAACCAAACAGCACCTTTTCAGAGCCATCCCTGAGCACACACCCCGGAGCACACAGGCATACATCAATATTCCCTCCTGATTTTACTTTACTTTTACTATTTTACCCATCATAGCTCAGGGATGACACATCAAAATTGTAAGGTTCAGAAACAGGTAATAAACTACTAGCTTTATTTCTGTTTAGAAATGCTGAGAGAAAGTCCCTAGACTAGCTGGGCAAATTCCAAATTGTCCCTAGTAAACATAGAAGCTGGCAATAATGTATTTTTGAGAATCAGCCCTTTTGGCTGGAGGAGAGAGTTGAAGAAAGGGCTGAGGTGGGCATGGGCAGAGGTGGGAGCTGCAGAACGTCGTCACCGATTTCTCCTTACAGAGCCTCATTCATTTCAAGTATCTAGTAACTCTGTAATTCTTTAAGTTAAAACATCCTAAGAGAGATCCAGGAATGACCTATTTCCTGGAAGTTAATAGTCTGACTCTGGGAATAGCTTTTCTTTTTTACGTGAAACCCCCGTTATTGGGACAACCAAGGTCTTGAGATAATTTCCCTCCAATACCTGTAGTTCTTAACCTTTTTATGGATCAAGAACCTTTTTGAGAATATAGCAAAAGCTATGCTCCCTGTCTTGAGAAAAATGTCCACAGGTACAAAATTTTGCATATATTTTAGGGATTCATGACATCTCTGAGGTTGGTGCAGGTTACAAGCCCATATTCTAAATAGGGTTGTTTTCTTTAACAGATGAGCATTCATAGAATCTGCCCTTTCTTCTTCAATTCAATAAAGAAAAAAAAAGTAGCTTAGAGATGAGCCGGCCATTATAACCTTCAGATGCCAAATAATACTGTCCTTAATAATAATAATATTCAAGTGTCATGTTAGTGGTCTCTATGGACATCTCTATTCTTCATAATAATTTTTATTTTTATTTAATGTTTGGAGATGTTGTAAAAAGTGACTACTGTTTCAAAATGTGACCTCTGTGAGGTTTAAAACCTACTGAATCAGATGAGATATGAAAGCGTTCAATATAATGTATGACTTAAAGCTATGTTTTTTAAACTTTAATAGGAAATGTCTGACTCTTAGATCACTGTTTCTAAAGCCTGGCAGACAGAAACATGTCTTTTAAAAAGGTCTAATTTATATACCAAACAGAGATCCAGCAGGTAGAAATAATGCCTTTCCACTTTACTTCATGCAAACCTGAACCTTTAATTTGTTTTGAATAAACCTCAATTCTGGCAACATTTTAACAATTATAATTCATCTCATTTTTTTTCAAAGACTTTTCAGATATTTTGCTAGACAGTGGCACACCCGGATAAACAAATCATGGTCTTTACCCTCAAAAGGCTCATAGTCTTAGAATGAATGTGTGTACACAGCCAAGCAGTCACTGCAGTGGCTTAGACGGTATCCATTCCTATCTTCTTCCCTCTTGACAGAACTCCATTTTTTTTCAGGTGCCCACCCCTTCTCTATATAAGCCATATGATTTAGGGGAAGCTGACCCATACTGGGCTAAACAAATTATGGGAATCCTACACACCCTTGTTTGTGATAGGTTCAGTTATCCTCTTCAGCCAATTATTATTTCTCATTCCCTTGGTAGTGGCAGTTGGTCTGGGGATAGACATGTGACCTAAATTGGCCTCATTACACCAAATGGAAGATCAACTAGAGGGAAAATTGTCTCTTCCCCTCTAGCTGTATTGCTCCAGCTAGTGTTAGCAACTGTCTTGCTACCTGTGGGGAAATTAGCCTGAGCTAAAACATCTGGGAGGGCAGACCTGAGAAAATTACAGAGAACTGAAGTGAAAAACCACATTGAATGACTGGAAACCCACTATACCTCCAAATGGCTTTGATATGATATAGATTTACTATTTCCTTTTTGTTTATTCTTGTTTGGGTAGGGATTTATGTCAAATGCATCACCAAAATAGCCTGTCACCCATACTATTATAGTCCAGAGTGATAGTCCAGCTGGTATGGCATGGGAATCATCAGAAGTGCACACAGAATGGACACCATCATCCTGTCGGAACTTGCCAGAAGAAAGGATGCTTGAGCTGAGTTTTGATAGTTTAAAAGGAGTTAGCTGAACAGATATGGAAGGTAAGGGGGTTCTAGAGAGAAGAAGAAGTGAATAGCAGTGTGTTGGTGCCTTCAGAGATGTTGAGAGAGCTGTATGCCTAGAGTGAAGAGAGATGGGAAATGTTCTGGCAGATGAGACAAAAGAGGCAGGCAGGGGCCAGATCATGAAGGGCCTTGCACTCCATGTGAATGTGGATTTTTTACTGAAGGTAATTTGGAGCCATTGAAGGATCTTTAACACTGAATCGGCATGATCCATTTTGTATTTTAGACATATCAGTGATGGCCAGTGTGAAAAATGAATTGGAGAGGACTGCTCCAGGGATAGGAGATCAGTTCAAGAGTCTCTATTTTGCTGAAAGGCACCCTTTGCCTCTCAGGGATCCTTTCCTGATAGGAGGCAACATGGGTCCTTTGCGAATGGTACAGGGGCAGGTATCTGTGAAGACTGGGATAGACCCATCCCTGTTAATCAAAATCCATAACCAGATCCAGGTCAGCAAGCATTTGCTGAGTGCTCATGATTCAGAACACTGCACAGAACCATAGAAAGAGCCCCTGACTTGCTGGGTGACCTTAAGCTAGCTGCTTAACCTTTCTGAGATTCTATTTCCTTGTCTGTAAAATGAGGATCCTGTACCTACCTTGCATTGTCTAGGTGAGTTAAATAATATTTATAGGCATTTAGCACTGAGCCTGCCAAATCATAGGGAGTAGATTAATGCCTCACTGGCTGACTGAGTGACTAAATGACATGAATGTAGAGTTTTCCCTACTTATGCTAAATATGTGGTTCTAGATTTGAAAATGGCAATCCCAATACTTTGGGAGATATTACCACCAGATGAACAAGTTATCCCCACTACCTTCTGAGGTAAGTTTAATTCTTGTGGAATTTTTTTTTCTTGTGGAATTTTTTTAAATGAGGGCAGATCTGTCCACAGGGATTGCAAAAGCTTCTGCTCAGTCATTAATTAAAACAACATGCTTCAGAGCCCTGCGGATGTGGAACTCTCCATTCTTGGGGCTCAAAAGGAAGTGACACTGTAAATTACTTTGGAATGAATTGATTTGGGGTTTTCCATATGACACCCACAAAGGGCTTGAGAGGCTAGGTTTTGGCCCAACTGCTAACAATGCTTGCCAGCTGGTTTGTACAACCTACAAACAGGACAACTAAGAAAGGTACTTGTCTGTGCTCCTTTTCATGAGCTGGATCTTTTGGTTCCCCAAATTGACCATACCTATTCAGGATGGTAGGGCAGAAGGAAAGGCTAGTGTGAAGCAGTGGAAAGCTGATGCCAATCTGCAGATGCTTTCACTTCACCAGAAATCTTGGAGTTACAACGTGCAGTGGTTTACATCTTTGCCATCAGAGGCATCTGAGTTTAAGTTTTGACTTGCTCACTTATTAACTGTGTGACCTTGGGCAAGTGACCTAAACTCTCTGAGCTGTAATTTTTTTTTCATTTGTAAAAATGGACTATGGCTACCTTAATCCTATAAAGTAGGAGTACCCCTTCTCCTAGACTTGTTATGAGGATTACATAAAATGGATATGAAAAACATGTACTCAGCATAATATATGACAATATAGTTTAAAAACAAGCTATAGTGATGATGATGATGATGATGATGATGATGATGATTTATAATGGGCATCTGGAATTTTGGGTCTGCCCATCAAATAGTTGCATTTCCTATTAATACTTCCCTTTGGGGGGAATTACCTTTCCTGAATTAGGTGTAGTGTTAGTGCCCTCTAGTGTGCTCACTGCCCACAATAGAAGCTGAAGGGTCCCTAGAGGCTCTGTCCACAGGATCTTTCCTTTTATCACCTAGTACAGCCATGGAGGAAGCATGTGACCAGAGCTCAGCCAGTCAGAATCTCTCTCCTAAGGGCTTTGCATCAGGCATAGAATGAAGCAAAGATAGAAGAAACAGTGGGGTGGTGCCTGAAGACGGTCTTCCTTTCTTTCCTGTTGGTATCCCAAATCATTCCTATAGTTTCTTTGTTGCTCTAGTAGCCAATGTCCATTTCTGTTGCTTGCAACCAAAGAAACAGAACTTTATTTTTCTGCCTTTAGGAACAAGTGTTTTCCTTCACAGCCTGTGTCTCTTCTTTTTCACCCCAAGTGTCTTATACCCCAATGTTCCCCAACCAGCCTAAATTTGTATAGCTTTGTGTATGTCTTCAAGATGTTCTTTCTGCTTAGATACCCATATTCAACCCCCATCCTCTAACAGGCAAACTCCAACCCATGGTTCAAGCCCTGGCTCAAATGATGCTTGCTTTGGGAAACCTTCAATGACTGCCTTTACCCAGCAGCACAAAAAATATTTAAGCTTCTCCACCTTTTCCGTGTTTCCCTGGAAACCTTTATGTACTTGCCATGTTGTATTGGGGAATGTGCTAATGTGTAGGGTGGAGATCTAGATCCTATGCTCTCCAGGAATGGGGGCCTAGCCTAAGTCTTGTTTAGCTTTGTGTCTCTAGTACCTACCTGGTCCAGAGCAAGAACACAAAGTGCTTTTGTTGAATGAGTGATATGTCTTATAAATACATGAATTGCACAATTTTGTAAACAAGGATTTATATTTGGGGCATGTCCAGGTAACTTCTGAACAGCAAGCCAATTCTACAGGTCATCCAGCTTTCCCAGTATGGTGAGCATATGCATCCTTGTCTCCGTTATCCAAATCGACAATCTAGTTTGAGCCCAAACAAGATCATTGTTTCAGCTTCTACTTTGAGAGTAATAACAGAAACTAAATCTTAAGTGGCTTTGATCACACACCAAGCACCAAACAAATATTAACTGATTTGATCCTAGTAATACCCCTATGAAGTAGATGCTATTTTCTACATGTCACAGTTTCTACATGAGGAAACTGAGGCAGAGGGAGGTCGAGTCACCTATCCCTGTTATATGGCTAAGAAGTGGGAGAGCTGAGTTTCCTACCTAGCCTGTGCTCTTCCATATGCCTCCTCTGGAGTTCCTGAGGAACAAGAAGACTCAGCTCATTCTGTCAGCACTCAGGTGTTTCACAACTTGGGGGTTAGAAGCAGAACAGAGGTGGCCATATGAATCCAGAATCTGCAAGGTGGAGATTTGTCCACCTTGTAAGAATGATTGATATTGAATGCAGAGCACAGATAGAGAGGACCTACATTTTTAGCTAAGCTACAGTTGGGTAGTGATGAAGGGGGAAGGGAATCCTTCTGTGATATTTGAAAATACTGAGATACCCCAATATACGCCTTGTGCCAGGAATAGTCACATTAGCCTTGGCTAAATATACTAAGCAAGATTTGACAGGCAGTAGAGGGTAGTGGTTCTAGTGCTTAGATTTTAACATCAGAGTCCTGAATGTGAGGCCTGGTTCTGCTGTTGCTACAGTATTTGTGACCTTGGACAAATGACTTAACCACTGTGTAGCTCAGTGTACTCATCTGTAAAATGGGGCATGATAAAAGTCTCAGAGGATAGGGTAGTTATGGAAATTAAGTCATTACATGGAAATTATTTGGTATATCTAGAACTCGCTCCATGGTTATATAAATCTCATAGAAAATCCCTGCTAGTTATGGGAGATTTAGTGAGCAGTGGCATTTTGGGCTTTTAGGGGAAAATGAGAAGGAAAAGAGTAAGGATGAGGAGAGAATTGCTCCTCCACTTTGCTAGGGAGAGCTCAGCCTTTAAGAATTAACACTGCCACCTGAGAGTCTGGCAGGTCACCCGCTTCTCTGCAGAATTCTACTGGGTACGAGCCCAAGACAGGGTTAGTGGTTTTCACACCCAGTTATCGGGGCTTATGGCTCAGTAGGATTACTCTGTATGAGCAAACACAGTGTCCTTTTACTACTCTTCCCCTTTCAAATTTCCAATTAAAAAAAGAAAACAATCCATCAATGATGAGCTTGGTCAAAGAGGCTTATTTTGCTACTAGTGCCTTTTTTCATGGAGCTAATGATATTTCTCATAAATCCTGAGCATTCTGTTAG
This sequence comes from Nyctereutes procyonoides, assembly GCF_905146905.1. NCBI lineage: Eukaryota > Metazoa > Chordata > Mammalia > Carnivora > Canidae > Nyctereutes > Nyctereutes procyonoides. The sequence continues at coordinate 42,464,352 of NW_026575140.1, read as the reverse complement.
CGGTGACAGCCAGTGCGTGGGTGAAGTTAGCAACAGCCTCATTTCCAAGGAGAAGTTCAGACATAATCTGCCCAGAGTCTGTCAGAGTTTGTGTCTTGGGCCCTAGGATTAGGGGAGGAAGGGTTCCAATCCACCAATCCACTTAAAGCTTCCAATTTTGCAGATTCCGGATTCAGGTATTTAAAGCCCTCAAATGCCTACCACAGAAACCACACTTTATCACAAAACTCTCTATTAGCTGCAGACCAAGCAAATATGTACAAATAAAGTACATTTGTGTAATGTCAGAAATATACTATCTTAATGCATCTGTCTGAACTTTTAATAACCATAGTTTATTTCCGTGGCTCACAAATTAGACCCATTCTCTAAGAGGGTGCAAACATATGAAGGCATTACTAAACTTCAGGAGTCATGGGGCAGCTCGGGTGGTTCAGCAGTTTAGCACCGCCTTTGGCCCAAGGCGTGATCCTGGAGACCCGGGACCAAGTCCCACATCAGGTTCCTTCCATGGAGCCCGCTTCTCCCTCTGCCTGTGTCTCTGCCTCTCTCTCTCTGTATCTCTCATGAATAAATAAATAAAATCTTTTTAAAAAATTAACCCCAGGAGTCTTAAGCACATTTAAAACATGTTAATAAACCCTCTGCATGTAGGATTTGATAAGATGAAAATAAATCTGTTGCCATTCCCTCTCTATTCTATTAGTGCTGAGCATTGAGACATGTGACTGATACACTAAATAACATTCAAAACGCAAATCCCACAAAATGTGGGGACCTCTTGGGACTGTGTAAGTGTTGTCACTCCACAGTTGGCATCAGTAGGAACTCCCACTACCAGAATATGGAACAATTTATAATGTAAAAACAGAAATATTGACTTAAATATGCACTCGGCAGGAGGTTGGCAACCCCAGTAATCAGCAGGAGGGACAGTATCATGCCATGTATAGTGTCCCGAAGGATTTTGAAGCAATTCAAATGAATAAACAGCGCAATGTATCTTGAGAAACACACTCTTTCTCTTTATGTTACTTGAGGTTGAAGTTAAAAATGATGCTTTCACTTCCACCCAGCTTTTACTCTGCACTGAAGGGATGAGCTGTATAAAAATGCAATCTCTAAAATGCAAGGACCCACAGTGCTTGCCAGTTTCACAATTTTGCAGATTCTAATTAGGAAACTATTTCACAGGTCTTTCTTCTGATGGTGCAAGGGAGACTCGGAGCATTACAAAGCTGCATCTTGCATTGCCTGGATGATTGTAAAACTCCCTACCCGCAACCCCCCACCAACCCAAAAACCCATCAGCTTATGCCCCAGCCCCCATCTCAGTTCTCATATACTTTCATCTTGTTCCCAGGATCCACTAAAGTAAATAAGATGTCCACTCAGATAATGGAAACCCCACCAGCTCTCAGTTAGTGCCTTTTCATGCCAATTAAACACATTTTATACAGTCATCGTAGATGCATCAATGACTGCATTCAGAGATGCCAGTAGGGCTCGGAAGATACCAGCCGAGCAAATGAAATGTATTGCATGCGAGCTTTCTCTCTGTCTTATTCTAACCACTTGGCAATGGTCTCAATTGAAAACATTGATTCTGAAAGATATATATGGATATATAAACTGATTAACCAGCTTATTTGCTGCTGATTACTTTACTAATCAAGATCTCAGAGTACTTAATTTAAATTAATACTTCCTTCATTAATGAAAATCCAGCTTCAAGCATAAAAAAATCTTGACAGATGCATTTATTACATAAACATACATTTATCTACACCAAGCCAATTGAACATACAATCATATTTGGTTGTGGTTATAATTGATAATGATTCTACAATTATTACTTCAGTTAGGTGAGCATTGTTTGCCAGAGTTACTCTGACAGTCTAATAGGGTTTTCTCCTTTTGGAGGCTCTGAAGAGCTGGTGGGACATACGAGGACGAATGCAAAACAAATTCAGAACATTGAGTCACTTTTGAGATAAGGGGCAAGATATTCCCCACAACCTCTCCTCTTCCACAACCCTCCATCCTCCTCTGCCACAAAAAACAAAAAGGAAAGCTGGCTGACTCTATAGTGAAAATGGAAAGGGGGACAAAAGATGTCCAATGGGAAGACCCAGGGATTAAACAAAATTGGGCTGTTGATTAACCAGTGTGTTGGTCACCTGATGTTTGTGGCAGTCAAATACCAGGGTCTCCTGCCTCTTGGAGTTTATGGGCCAATTTCTCCCAAGATGTGTGAGCTGGTTGTGCCGCGGGTGGACTTGCAGGCAGCCAGCCAGGCCAGAATGACAGCGACTCGGTGTCTGGAAGCCCCACTGGGTTGTGAAATGAACAAGGCCCTCTCTGCCCCTGATCAAGCCCTTGTGAGCCCCCGGGCTCCAGGAGCGGGCATCTCCCAGCTCCTAAAGAGCTGACATATATCCTGCCTTTAAGACAAGACTACAATTGCAAATCCGAGAATATAAATTACACTTTCATCTTTCTTTGGTTTTCTTTCTTTTGCTTCAGTTTTCATTCCAGGATAAACTTTCCTGTCAAAGGGACATTTCTGATGTGTCAAATTCACCACTGTAATGAACAGGTTGACAAATGTGGAAGGTGAGCAGACATTTGGGTCTGCCGCAGCTGCCTGCAGCCAGAGGAAACCATGACTTTCACAAGGATAACGAGGCTTTGAAAGATGGCGAAAATGTCGCCATCAACCTGCCCTTCTGCTACTTAGTAATTAGATAATTAGTCAGGCCCTAATTATGGGACCAGGGTGCAGGAAAACAATTAGCTGAAAGAATTGCTACATAAAACCGAAACCGAGATTCCTGAAAACAATATTTAATTTTATGATATTAATATTTGCAGCAATAATGTGAGTCCTTTGCTGATGCCAGCCATGTGTATACCTTTCCTCTAGGCTTTTGAAAGGCGACTTGGATATTCCCATTCGGAGAACCGGATGTCCACACAGCTAACAAAAATGGGTTGTGCTATTCTCTCTATTCAGGTGCCTCTGCGTGCCCGGGCAGGAAGTTTGTGGCCATTGACACACACACCTGAGCCACATACACTTGCCTACAAACTCCCAGTTCCTTCCCTTAGGCCCCAAGAAGCTTCCAAATATGTCTCCGTCTGCAAAGAAAAATGGGGCCGGCTCATACATTCTTCTTGCATATGGTAAGAGAGAGTAAACAGGTAAACAAGTTTTCAAATGCCTTCCTCCGACCTGGAATTATTAACACATTGTCTTGTTATCATGATTAAAATTAAATGATGTTCCAGGCTCTTTGACAAATGAATTTGGAATGGTTACAGTAATGGCATTACTTTAAATTATGAAACCGGGGAGAAAAAAAAGAGAGACAAAGAGAGAAAATTGAGCCTAACAGCCTGATCCTTAACTATTATTTACCTATTATCTGAGAGAATTGAATCTCGCTGTGCTGCGG